>NC_135214.1:18398541-18428541 GCF_052324685.1 Brachyhypopomus gauderio
GTCCAGAGAGCAGGTACAGTCCGTCAGATCAGCAACACTGACAGAGTGCTGGCCAGAGGAGGTCATGAGGTCAGCTATGAGGTCTGAAGAACTCCCTCCCTTCCTCCTTTCCTCTCACTGTTTCCATCGCTCTCTCTCTCTCTCTCTCTCTCTCTCTCTCCTCTCTCTCTCTCTCTCTCTCTCTCTCTCTCTCTCTCTCTCTCTCTCTCCTCATTCCTTCTCCTGTGCTGGAAACTATTTATTTCTCATCGCTCATGTTCAAAGCAACTGTAGTGGAGCTCCATCACGTGCAGTGCTTCCTGTGGGCCGTGGGAGGGTATTTATGAGTGGCCGGCGTACGCAACACCCTGAAGCCGCCCACCGGACCCCAGCTCCGCTCACCACAGCCTCGACTTTAAACAGGATCATCAGGCCCCTGTCCACACTCACGGTCACATGACCGCAGAGGCCACGAACACGCCCCCTCCCCTGACATCACTCTGCTTTAATTTGACACTGCGACAGTGGCGGTGTGCAGAGACGGGCTTGGCGAGGTGAAAGAGCCCGGAGCTGTGGGATCCGCACGCATTCATCTCCATTTCCGACACCCGGGCTGCGCTAATGCAGCAGCACCAGTGAATGCAGTAGACACACACATGCTTTATGAAGGAGACGACAGCGCATCTCTCAGCACATGCGAAAAATAAGTCGCGTGTTACAAAAATGTCGACCCCCCCCCCCACCGAACTCCTGAGGACCAGGCAATTAAGAGGGCTCTCCATCACTGAAACAGCGTGCTGGGGAGGACAGCGGGCTGCACACTGGCGATCACCCTACTCGTTTTGCTCTGAGCACAGCTGCGGGAGGGAACTTCTCCCCCTAGTGGCCAGTGGCAGTAGTGAGGGTTGAGACGTTGGAAAAGTGACGCAGCTTAGAGCAGCCTCTTCTATCAGAGCTCCTCCCACACACCCACAGCCTCTTAACCACAATGAACTCATTGCAATAGGACCGCCCACAGAATAGACACACCAGAAGGCCTTATCCAGCGAATAGAAAGAGCGTGTAGGATGGAGGCAAAATGCAGAAATACCAATCCAAACAGTCATAGATTTAAGCTTTCACTAAGTACCAGTTTAAATTCTCAATGACCAAAATGAGCCCTAAACTGGCTCCTTTTATTTATATAGCAAGATAAGGAAAAAGCTCTATCAAGTCAACGGTAGAGCCATTCATTGGACGTGTAACTCTTGCATGGTTTGTGGAACAACAACTAGAGGAATCCAGATGGTTAGTCACAAAGAATGTAACATGGCTTAGAGCCTGGAAAAAAACATGTGTCCTGTCATTCTAAATACCTCACCCATCTCAAAGGCTGAAACCAGTTACACAGAATAAGTACCAAACGTGGAGGTCGGTGGTAGGAAAACCACCGCTTGTTCCGATGGCATTTTAAACGTTTAATTTACGATTAATGAGCATGAATCTGAGTCTGCCTGATGTGTTTGTACAGCCTGATGCGTCCCCTGCCCAGGGCACTGCTAGGTTGCAGCTGTACACAGAGAGAGCTGCTTCGTGCCCTACGGCAGCCCAGAGGCCCACGGCTGCCTCGTTCACACTCCCAATGTGACAGTTGTGCAGCTTATTCAACTTCTGGAGCATTTGGAACACGCTCTTTTTTTAGACTCCAGCGAGGGGGACTTGACTCCCACAATTAGCCTGAAACAATGACTGTTTCTTCAGCTTGCATCAGGCCTTTTAGACAAGCCAGAACAGCGTGTCAAAACAGCCAGAAGTCTAGGAGTTTGTGAGCCTGGGGTTCACAGAGTTCTACTTTGGCCCTTAAAAAGAAACCAGGGGCCTTGAAGACAGCTGTTTTTTTCTTCTCTTCTCTTTCTTTTCAAAAGGCAGAATTCCAGAAAATGTGGAGTGAATCTTAATTAAGCAAATTCAGGGAATGTAGATTAGCACAAATTCACACACAGACTGTTTTGGAGATGTTTTGTTTACATCTGGTTTGTGCTCAAGCCCCCATAACACAGCACAGAATAACACACTGTATATATGAGACCCCGAACACAGCACAGAATAACACACTGTGTATATATGAGACCCAGAACACAGCACAGTACAACAGACTGTGTATATATGAGGCCCAGGACACAACATAGCACATGTTGTCTATATATGAGAGCCCTCTGACACAAAGCCTTCAGACACCGTTGACACAACTGGGTTTTCTACGGCAAATTTGATAAAAGTAACTTATCCTCGTTAAGCAAACAAGAACATGGAGGGTGGTTTTGGGCAACATTTAAGAAAGAAACAGCTTTCAAAAAACCAAACAGAACCAAACCCCCGGTGCGTCTGGGATTGTTCCACCTGTTTGGGTGCTGTGATCTGTGCTGCTAACTTCATTATTTCACCATAAAGTATGACATCATTTTCCTTTTAGTTTCAGGCTTTTCTGGGAGACCAGCTGCTCCCAGCTGAAATGCTGCCTTAGCCATTAACACAAGACGCCGGGAACTGATGTGGGATTAGCTCACACTGCACAGGACCGATACGGCACCTCCATCGTGACACACACCTTTCCACTATGTGATCACGACGTGGCGTGCTTGTCTGGATGCTGACAGCTCCATAATTCCACCAGTACGGGTTTAACTGCCATTTAAACTGGCGGCAATGCTAATCCCACTCCCTTAACTGCCATCAGGGACGCCGGGGGAGAGATTCTGCTCCGGCAGCTTTCTCACGGAAAGGACCGGGTCGCATTCATGCGATTTTGAAAGCATTGTAGTCATTCTCCACAGGTCAGTAAGGCCAGCACCGCTATCCTTCCAGGTAACTACAGACCACGACAAAGCAGGAGAGTAAATAGAGGGTGTGTGGAGTAGATCAGAGAGCAATTTACAGCTGCAGACCACTTTAGTGTCACTCACCAGCAATGAGGCAGTAGCCTAAAGCCTGATAATCTCAGGGCACCAGCAGGGCCGCCCGAGCCACAGTCCTCCCTCAGCAGACGGCTGAAACCTGAATATTGTTTGTGGCCAGCACGAGTCCTGCACTTTGACCTTTAAGATGACCTCTGATCCGCATGCAAGTTCACGGCAAGGTCAGAAAGTCCTCCCTCTCCCCAAGATGGCCAGAGGACACACACACACACACACACACACGCACAGATCCTTGCATGTCAAGCGCAAAGAAGACTCCGGTGTGTCTGTCTTTTCCATCCTTCAGTGAGGTGAGACTCATTTAGCTTTGTCAGTATACAATGTGTGTGCTTGTGAGTGTGATCAGTAATGATTGCTGTGCTAATGAGGCTGACAGGTTACAGTGAGGAGCAGAGTAAATGGCAGGTAACTGCCAGAAAGCTAATGATCCTGTCTATGTGCCTGAAGACACACACACACACACACACACACACACACACACACACACACACACACACAAGCACACAGACTTACACACACACACACACACACACACACACACACACACACACACACACACACACACACACACACAGGCACACTGACACACACACACACACACACACACACACACACACACACACACACACACACACAGAAAAGAATAAAGGTTTGTGACTTGCAGAGGAGTCTGCAGTAAATTACCGTGGGGATCCTCCTCTCTGGGAGGTGAGCACTATCTGCTGGGAGGTTCTCTGCTCCCCCCTCTGCTCAGCCCACTCAGAGCAGCTCCACTGCACAGGCACCTCTGCAGACAGTAATCTACTGGAGCCCAAACCATTAACATCTGAGCCAAACGACAGGCTGGGTTATTTACCGCCACCGTAGAGGCCGCAACACCACCCAGATCTCCCGCCATGTGTGCTGGGCCCGTCAGGAGTGTAGGTGAGGACGCGTGTAGGTGAGGACGCGTGTAGGTGAGGACACATGTAGGTGATGATGCGTGTAGGTGAGGACACGTGTAGGTGAGGACGTGTGTAGGTGAGGACGTGTAGGTGAGGACGCGTGTAGGTGAGGACACGTGTAGGTGAGGACGCGTGTAGGTGAGGACACGTGTAGGTGAGGACACGTGTAGGTGAGGACACGTGTAGGTGAGGACGCGTGTAGGTGAGGACGTGTGTAGGTGAGGACACGTGTAGGTGAGGACGCGTGTAGGTGAGGACGTGTGTAGGTGAGGACACGTGTAGGTGAGGACGCGTGTAGGTGAGGACGCGTGTAGGTGAGGACGCGTGTAGGTGAGGATGCGTGTAGGTGAGGACGTGTGTAGGTGAGGACACGTGTAGGTGAGGACGCGTGTAGGTGAGGACGTGTGTAGGTGAGGACGCGTGTAGGTGAGGACGCGTGTAGGTGAGGACACGTGTAGGTGAGGACGTGTGTAGGTGAGGACACGTGTAGGTGAGGACGTGTGTAGGTGAGGACGTGTGTAGGTGAGGACACGTGTAGGTGAGGACGTGTGTAGGTGAGGACACGTGTAGGTGAGGACGTGTGTAGGTGAGGACGCGTGTAGGTGAGGACGCGTGTAGGTGAGGAGGTGAGGACGTGTGTAGGTGAGGACGTGTGTAGGTGAGGACGTGTGTAGGTGAGGACGCGTGTAGGTGAGGACGTGTGTAGGTGAGGACACGTGTAGGTGAGGACGTGTGTAGGCGAGGACACGTGTAGGTGAGGACACGTGTAGGTGAGGACACGTGTAGGTGAGGACGTGTGTAGGTGAGGACACGTGTAGGTGAGGACACGTGTAGGTGAGGACACGTGTAGGTGAGGACGTGTGTAGGTGAGGACGTGTGTAGGTGAGGACGTGTGTAGGTGAGGACGCGTGTAGGTGAGGACACGTGTAGGTGAGGACGTGTGTAGGTGAGGACGCGTGTAGGTGAGGACACGTGTGGGTGAGGACACGTGTAGGTGAGGACGTGTGTAGGTGAGGACGTGTGTAGGTGAGGACGCGTGTAGGTGAGGACACGTGTAGGTGAGGACGTGTGTAGGTGAGGACACGTGTAGGTGAGGACACGTGTAGGTGAGGACACGTGTAGGTGAGGATGAAGAGATGCGTGCACCTGCATCAAACTCCGCAGCTGTGAAGAATTTGGCAGAGTAATCTGAGATGGCACAGTAGATACACGGAGGGAGGAGAGGCAGCGTGGTGAGAGTGAGAGGAAGAAAAATGGAGCGAAGAACTACGTTAGTGTACCTGCTGAACATATCTCATATCTGAGTGTGTGTGTGTGTGTGTGTGTGTGTGTGTGTGTGTGTGTGTGTGTGTGTGTGTGTGTGTGTGTGTGTGTGTGTGTGTGTGTGTGTGACCTCCACCTGAACCCAGAGATGAAAAATTCACTCACTTCAGGAGTGCATGTGTGTGTGTGTGTGTGTGTGTGTATACGAGCGTGCAGAATATGTGTAAAAAGATTGATGTGACCAGTGCTACTTCTGAGTAACGATGTCAACAACCATCTCAGCAGTATGCATCACTGCCATTACAGATTCGCACAGAACATCTTCTACACACACATCTAAGCTGCATAATTAATTACCAAGTAACTAAATAACCAGTGTACAAACAGCTAGTATTTTTATCTATTTCAATTTTCAAATGTACTATATTTATTCATGCATGTATAACTACCAAGAGTACAATCTACTAACTTGTGAGGCTACTAACAGATAATGTCAGGGGTTCATTATCTGATCAATTGTCCATTAATTGGTTAATTAATTAATTGTTTCTTTCTCCTTCATGATTTCATATTACTAGCATTAACTCAGATCAGACAACCAGGCAAAACTATATATATTTGAATGAAAACACGCTAGGATGCATGAAAGTCTGCTGTGTTCATAGAGATATTACAGCTCAGATTCACGTGTATGAGAGTAGAACACCAAACTTTACACACTTTACTGACTTAGTGTTTGTGTCACACTGCTTGTGTGTCCACATTTACTGTAGTAAATGCAACACTACCAGCACAAATGAGCTTACATGACAAGGTTTTATATGAATTAATGATTATTATATTTGAATACATTACAATATATTATACATTATTATATTGTAGCACTCTGAATATGACTAAGTATGTCTTTTACTATGAGTATGTATTTTATTTAAATACAGACTCTTTGACATTCTTAGTTCATTCATTACAGTTATACTTGGCATTCATATGCCTCTCTTACCAGCATATAAGCCCTACATTCACCCCCACCTCCACCCTTACATCCACCCCTACCCTCTCCTCCACCTCCACCCTTACATCCACCCCTACCCTCTCCTCCACCTCCACCCTTACATCCACCCCTACCTCCACCTCAACCCTTACATCCACCCCTACCTCCACCTCCAACTCCACCCTTACATCCACCCCTACCTCCACCTCAACCCTTACATCCACCCCTACCTCCACCTCAACCCTTACATCCACCCCTACCTCCACCTCCACCCTTACATCCACCCCTACCTCCACCTCCAACTCCACCCTTACATCCACCCCTACCTCCACCTCAACCCTTACATCCACCCCTACCTCCACCTCCACCCTTACATCCACCCCTACCTCCACCTCCACCCTTACATCCACCCCTACCCCCACCTCCACCCTTACATCCACCCCTACCCCCACCTCCAACTCCACCCTTACATCCACCCCTACCTCCACCTCAACCCTTACATCCACCCCTACCTCCACTTCCACCCTTACATCCACCCCTACCTCCACCTCCACCCTTACATCCACCCCTACCTCCACCTCCACCCTTACATCCACCCCTACCTCCACCTCAACCCTTACATCCACCCCTACCTCCACCTCCACCCTTTCCTCCAGCCTTACCTCTACCTCTACCCCTACCTCCACCCCAACCTCCATCTCTACACCTACCTCCACCCTAACCTACATCTCTACCCCTACCACCACCTCAACCTACATCTCTACACCTACCTCCACCCTAACCTACATCTCTACCCCTACCACCACCTCAACCTCCATCTCTACACCTACCTCCACCCTAACCTACATCTCTACCCCTACCACCACCTCAACCTACATCTCTACACCTACCTCCACCCCAACCTCCATCCCTACACCTACCTCCACCCCAACCTCCATCTCTACCCCTACCTCCACCTCAACCTACATCTCTACACCTACCTCCACCCCAACCTACAGGTAAATTATCCAGCACAGGATTATGTGTGAATTACATCTCATTACATTAGACCATGGCCTTACACTAGTGCCCCCCTCACCAATCTCACACACACACACTCACATACACACACAATGCTGCCACAGCTGCTGGACACTGCAAATGGCACAATGCCATGTTGACTTCCACAAAGGGCACACAAGATCTCCACATACGTTCACGCACACACACACACACACACACACACACACACACACACACACACACACACACACACACACACACACACACACACACACACACACACACACACGTACGCTCACACACACACACACACACACACACACGTACGCTCACACACACACGGACAGGAAACACTTCACTCTGCTCCTCTCAGCACTGTGTGTGTGATGAGAGATGTGTGATGCGTTATTTATAATCCTCAGATCCTGTTTCCACAGCCCTTCACCTCTGAAATGACACTAATCACACATGCCACACACTTAGGGAAACACACACTCACCAATCTCACATGTACACACACGCACACACATAAATACACACACACAAACACACACACACACACACACACACACACACACACACGAAGGGCATGAATTTATTTTATAGACAATTATGTTGTTGCTAATTACTGTCCTACTATCTAATTTATAACTTCGTAGATCATGGAATAACCAACAGAGCAGCCTTGGAGAAGAACTTAGCATCAGTCAGTTCGGCCTGTTACTTTATCTTGGTGTGACACTTCGACTTATGGCTTTGTGGCGCTTTCACCAAGAGTCTCTTCACATCATCCTTTATGTTTGGTTGGCGATGACATCATCATCATCGCGAAACATATTTGCCAAATAGACGGAAGAGATTTCTGAGGCTACTTTGCCCCCTAGTGGTGAATAGGTGACATGAATATATAACATGGCGCAGTGAGGCTCCAACTTCAGCTCAGCTGCCAGAGTCCTTTACAAACGGTCAACCAGAGAGGAGACGCGTGCTTGCATTTGACTTTAGCATTAGATATCACTTTACCGGGAATTACACGTAAATGAATTCTTCAAACCACCGGAGAAATTTTACAGTAAAAACAGTAAAAAAAAAAAAAAAAAAGAAAGAAAGAAAAAAGTTGTAGCTCCTTTTAGCACTTAATAAAATTTTACAAGCCGACTTTAATGTTTACAAGGCCACAAAAGTGCTGGCAGGGTGTCTGTTTGAGCCCATGAGTTCCATAATTCGCTGGGCTCGCAGTGTGGAGAGGCGGGAGGGTGGAGTCTGGTGGAGGTGTTCCCTCTCACCACGTCAGTGTCACTCAGCGGGGGGCCTCCCAGACCACTGGGCAGGCTGGCCACACTCCACTCCTCCACCCGCAAGATCCACCAGAGTTCAAGGTGAAAAACTAAGGACATTAAAATAGTTATTTAGGTTTGATTCTGAAAATTATGATTTTGTGTGAGGAAGACCGTGTGCACTAAGGGTGGGCGTACTTTGGTCTGGTGAAAACAGTGTGTGTTTGTGTGTGTGTGTGTGTGTGTGTGTGTGTGTGTGTGTGTGTGTGTGTGTGTGTGTGTGTGTGGGCGCACATATTTGCTTGTGTGCAAGTGTATGTGAATATGTGAAGGCAGATATGTAAACATGTTCTGTTGTCCACAATGTGTTCCTGACTGGAGTATCAACATACACAAATGTCTCTGTATGTCAGTTTGTCATTCGTGTCCAGAGGGCTCATGTCTGCATTATGGCTTGACCTCTGAAACTGAGCTTTAGGTTTAAGTTCTGCTGAGTCAGGGCTATATGTAGCCCACACATGCAGACAGACAGACACACACGCACACACACACATATGTGTAATGAGCTCATATGTACACAGTTACAGAAAGGAGATCACAGAGCATCATGTCTCTCTGACGAGCTTGTTCACTGTTAACACGATCGGCAGTCAACAGATACACACAACCTCAGCTCTAACATCCTACTGTGAGCACACACAGACAAGACCACACACACGTAAACACTGCAGACTGGAAATGTGAAAAGTAGTGTGTGTGTGTGTGGCTGCAGGTTGTGCCGTTTCCTCTTTTGACTGTGCTCTGTGTATATTTGAGACAGAGAGACAGAAATAGAGAGAGATGTGCCATTTGGCTTACTGAAGTGGTGTGTTATGGAGGTTCACTAGTTCTGTGCCAGATGGGTTGGAGAGTGTGTATTTCAATATGAGAAACAAATATACCAATAATAAAACATTACACTTTATGAGATATGTAAAAGTTTCACAAATAGCAAAGCAAAAGTCCCTGCAGCACAGCATGAGGAAGAGAAGACCGAGGGCACCAGGCCTTGTGAGCAGTGGGCCCCATCATGGGTGTGTGTGTGTGTGTGTGTGTGTGTGTGTGTGTGTGTGTGTGTGTGTGTGTGTGTGTGTGTGTGTGTGAGAGAGAGAGAGAGAGAGGTGTCAGGGCTTTTGAGCACAGTCAGAACAGGAAATGGCACAACCTGCAGCCACAAACACACACACACACACACACACACACACACACACACACACACACACACACACACACACTCACAGGGAGTTGAGCCTGTGTCCATTCTGTTGTAGGAATGTTGGCAGTCAGCTTTGTATAAAACAGTGTTGTGGTGTAGAAATCCACAACTGTGGAGTTGTGTGGATCTGCTGTCATCTACAGCATGAGATTCAGGACATGTATTACTGAGCTTCCAGTCTCCTCTCACTCCTTTAACATGATAAATACAACACACACATACACAAACATATATACGTCTAATATTGCTCTCAGCAACGGCTAGTGTGTGATGAACGGTGAATGAAGCCGTTTTATACCTAAGGAGTCTCTCAACCTGCTGGATTTCTCTGCTATTGATGTGAAGCGGCATGGAAGAAGACAGCTCTGTCTGCTAATGACACAGCAAAGGGAGAAAGAATCAGAGAAGGGGGGCTGATATGAGGGAGGAGATGTTGGCAGAGAAAAAGCCCACTGTGTGATTTCCTCTGTGCGACCATTGCCTGAAGCCTTGAACAGCTGTTTCCTCCATACCTACGCCTCCCTCTCTGATCTCGTTCACACGCACGCACGCGCGCTTGCTCACACACACACACACACACACACACACACACACACACACACACACACACACACACACGCACACACACACACACACACACACACACACACACACACACACACACACAAGCATACTTCAGAAGTAGAATATGAGTTATCACACACCATAGACGCCCCATCTTTCATTTGGAACTGCTCAAAACATGACGCGGACATGCAGGGAGACACACTGCCTCTTTTCACTCCGCCGAACGATCGAACCGTCTCTGCATGAGCTCTGAGCAGACGCTACTTCCTCAGGGCCGGTCTGTGGGCCACGCACACACGAGCTCGACTGGTTTTGCACTTTGTGCAAGACTAAACTCACACGTACAACGTCATTCCACCTCGCGGGGCCTCTGGTGCGTTGCCGTCGGGAGACCGCACACTTGAGACGTCGACGCGTTTATTCAGCAGGCCGACCGAGAGAAGATACATGTCTGAGCGGAGAGCAGGCGGACTGTCTGCACAAGAAGGAAGTTGTAAACTGGAGAGTCTCTAAGAGCGGAAGTGTCTGTCCAGAGAGGGATTATATCTCCCTGAAAACCCACACAACTATGGCCAAGTCGACTCAGCACGTAATGTGCATATGCAAAGACCTGGGTTCACGAAAGAGAGACAGAGAGAGAGAGAGAGAGAGAGAGAGAGACAGAGAGAGACAGAGAAAGAGAGAGAGAGAAAGGTTGTGCATGAGACTTCTCCATGGCATCCATTGACACTTCTGTACTGTCCTCCTGTCACGTATTCACACCCTTCAGCTTCCCAGCATTTTTATGCCTTTTGATAGGACACGGGGCGTTTTAGCCTCCAGCCAAACCTCGGATTGAACATATATTTTAATCTGTGGAATAATGACACCCTTCCTTCTGTGATGTAGCTGTAAAAGCTGTCAGTAAAACTGGCTGAGGTGAACTCGGCTAATAGGTTCAGCGAATTGCACCCTGGGTATTTCATGGCTTCTGAAGTCTTGCCATTCATCTGTATTACATGAGAGTGACTGCTGTCTGTGTGTTTAGGGAGAAAGACGCATGAAAGATCCAAGTAATGGCTCTCCTGCCTTATTTTAGTTAAAAGCTTTGTAGAAGTCTTTTTCATGCATGAATAGACACACACGACGCACGTACACACACACACACACACACACACACACACACACACACACACACACACACACACACACACACACACACACAGCTGCTGTGTTGCCAGTGCTGTGTTTATGAGGGGGCTATAGCAGGGTTGTAAATGTCAGGGAGCGTGAGCAGGAGAGAGTTCATCTGGACCTGCAGCCTCCACCACTTACTCAGACGCTACAGTTCACGTTTAAACATTTTAAACCAGACAACGCGCAAGCGGCACAAACAGCTAGTCTAACTGACAGGGCGTCTCACTCCCTGCTGGCATCTCACTCCCTGCTGGCGTCTCACTCCCTGCTAGTGTCTCACTCCTTGCTGGTGTCTCACTTCCTGCTGGTGTCTCACTCCCTGCTGGTGTCTCACTCCCTGCCGGTGTCTCACTCCCTCATTTTGACATTTTGTACAAGTTCTGTGCATTAAATTCAGCTTAGTTCTGCTCAAATTCCAGAACCTGTCATGTGATTTCACATTTAAAACTTCATCCTGAAACATATGGTTTTCTTGGTATTTTCTTGGAGTTAAAAAAATCTAAATAGTAAATAAAAGTTTAGAGTGTATACTGTGTTTAGTGGGATTGTTGGGATAACAATAAATCAAACCAAATCAAGTCAGAGTTTATTTGCCTTGCGCACATTTGTCTCATGTCATTGTGGTAACAACTAGCAATCAAATACTGTGATGACGCTCTTACAACCGAAAAGGAACATGAAATAAAATAGCAAATGAATGAGGATATAATAAGATTAATTACAAAGATGTATAAAAAGGTCCTATAAATATTAGCATTATTAAAATATACATCAATGCACAGATTCAGAAAATTAGCTTAATTGTGAGGGAAATGTGTCCAGAACTGATGTGGCCAAGTGGATCGCAGTTTAGGGCCAGGGATGTACATGGAACCATGGCTGGGGCCCAGGCTGTGGTTGGAGCTGTGGTTGTGGTGGAGACCGATGGCTGTGGTTGGAGCTGTTGTTGTGGAGATGGTAGGAGCTGTGGTTGGAGCTGTGATTGTGGTGGAGACCGATGGCTGTGGTTGGAGCTGTAGTTGTGGAGATGGTAGGAGCTGTGGTTGGAGCTGTGATTGTGGTGGAGACCAGGAGCTGTGGTTGCACCTTTGGTTGGAGCTGTGGTTGTGGAGGAGATGTGGATGGGGCCGAGCGTTGAGGACCAGCAGGGCTGTTTACGCTGCTCTGCTCCATCCCAGCTCTGTCCCCTCCCCCACTCAGTCACGACCTTGTCCAGCTGGCCTGGACCCGGCTCCAGGGCCCACCTTCAGGAGCAGACGGCGGGGTGCGTGTATGGCCACTATCTCTAACCCTGTCCGCTTCCAACAACCATTTAAGGCATGGATGGATAATAGAAAAAAATACATTTGGAAAGTGGAAGTAGTTTAGAAATCAGCTGCAGCACTAAAATGTCCCACTGTAACACACATCTGGGAGCCACCAGCCTCATCTCCAACGTTTCTCCCAGGAATAGCAAGACCGCCAGCGAACAGAAGGAGAGGTGCGAGGTTCCATCACGGAGGAACGCAGTGCTGGACCCCAGGTCTCCTTCTCCTGCGAGTGTCCTTCAGACATTGTTATGGGCTTCCTGGCATGGTGCGTTCGGTGGTGCTCCGGGCTCGTGGTCCGATTGTTCTTGGCCAGCGCGGGTGTGAAAAACACAACAGGAGAGGAAGGAAGAGGAAGAGGTGCAGGGGGTTTTGTGGGGTGGGATGAGGGACGGGGCAGGAGCAGAGGGGGGGGGGGGTCCCACTCTGGACTGGGGGAGACTCCTCTGCCCCTAGCATTGTTCTCTGTCATTCCAGGCCATTCCCATTGGAGGGGCTCACGATTATACACATCCTGCTGTTTTATAGCGCCTGCAAGAACACACCCACACACAGGCATGGCTGGGCGCGCGCACACAGACACACAAATGGATGTCTGAACACACACGCGCACGCACACACACACACACACACACACACACACACACACACACACACACACACACACACACACACACACAATCGCACGTTTTCCCGTTTATTCTCATATGGTTTTATTGTCTTGATAAAACTGGATGGACCATATTTTGATTTTGAAAGTGTGTGTGTGTGTGTGTGTGTGTGTGGGTGTGTGTTTGTGTGTGTGTGTGTGTGTGTGTGTGTGTGTGTGTGTGTGTGTGTGTGTGTGTGTGTGTGTGTGAATGTGGTCGTTCTGCATGCATGTCTGAGTGTGTGTGTCTGTGTGCGCGTGTGTGTGTGCATTTTACAGCTTCGGGCTGTAAAACGGGGAAACGTAAAGCCGTGTGAGGTGGTACATGGGGGGGGGGGTGCATTATGAGGGGGCTCCCCTCCCCCTCCACACCTCCATCACTGCCAAATCTCAACATTCAGCACCATCTAGTGGCTCAAGACCTTCACTCACTTGTTACACATTCCCACAATTCCTGAGTTCACTACGGCTCAAGCAGCTGACCTCAGCCACACTGTGTGCCTCAGAAATGCAGACCCTACAGAAAATGCTACATGGATCCACGGGTTCTAATGACACTGTCTCTTTCTGTAAAACATATCCCTCCGGTTCCCTCCACAACCCACTGTAATTGGTCTCAGTGGAGAGGGAACTAGTGAGATCTGTAATCTAACAGGAGGCATTCCTTTAAGCTGAGGCCAGCACGTATGATTTATGGATTAGAGGATGTATGAGATTAGATGAGTTCACCCACAAAAAGGGGTTCTCTGAGAAGATCAAAGATGCTTCGCTCTTCCTGCCATGAGGTAATCTCTCTCCGCAAAAAACTCCAAACATTCAAAAAGAATAAGAGTACAGCTTCTTTAGATGCATATCTTTTTTATGCTTAAGTCCTTTCAAAACTGTGAATAACAGCACCTTGCTACAATTACTACTGAAACTAGCGCACTAGTAATTAGTATAATTACTATATATAAATACTATATATAACTATTATTATTACTTTTTAAATCATGTTTATATAAACGAAAAACATACATTTACAATACAATATGAACTTTTTCAGTTTGAAAAGGGATATAAGATTGTGAAGAAAAGTCGATACACTTGAACCATAACAATATAACGTATAAAGCCTGCCCTCTGGTGGAAGGGGGTGATACTGCAACAGGCTGAAGGAGAGGCTTGAGGTGGTTATGACGCCTATTAAAGCTACGAAGGAAAACCTGACTGATGGACCGACAGAAGAATCTACAAATGGTTTATGAAATTTACGTACAAGAAAATAAACCTTTCACTTTGCATTTGACATTGTGAGGTATTTTAATTACGTACAAATAAAAATAATTAATTTCTTAACAGAATGAAACAAACTTGTTGGCTGGTCCCTGTTAACCTGTTCTGCACCTCAGAATAGTTCTAATAAGTGTTTTAAATATTACATTAAGACTGCGCAAAGACAATGTGAACGGATCGTAAGCCTACTTCGCAGACGGTGTTGACTGTTGGCTGTAATTCAGCGTCTGCAGGACTATTTCCGACACATTTAAACAAAACGCGCCTCATAAATCTAAGCCGCGGTCGGCTCTCGGCAGCAGAGTCCGAGCCAGAATGAGACGTTTTATGTGTAGGGAGCAACTCGCGGCCATTCACAAGCATCAGAGCACACCGATACAGTGATATAAGACGTTTAGAAAGCCCAAAGACTTCATTCTAGACGTGTGTTCACTGTTTGGAGACAGAATCTCATAACAAACAGACACATACAAGCCCCGATCATTTGAGCCTATCTATAACCATCTCAATGACTATTTAATGTCATGAATTAGAGCTTTGGCAGGATATCAGCACGGATGCGTTTGGGATATTATTTACATCATTTGGGCCGCAGGCGGGTAGTGGGGTTCTTCCTCAACCAGACATGTCGGGTTGGTTTAACCAAACCCTCTCTCACACACTCGTAGGCATAAACAGTTGAACGCATTCCTATGAAACCTCTGAACAATCGGGTTTGCTGTTAGTTTGTTTGGGTGAAATGGGTCAGCATGATATGTGTATGTGCTGTTTAAATAACGTTGTAAACACGGGAAACGAAAACCGGGCTTGGGTTCAAACTTTAGTGACAAAACATTTGAAGCAATATGTAAGAAATAAATGAACCAATCAGAACGAGAGAGATCGAGAGGGAGAGAAAGAGAAAAAGAGGCAGTGGTTTTGTAATGTCTTTCTCTCAGTTTTATCTCAGCAGAGTATATTGCACTACTGAAGAGCACAAATTTGTAAGTGTGTAAGTGTGTGTGTGTGTGTTAGGGGTTGTGTGTGTGTCATTCTTCATTGAGATGGACCTGAATTTATGTTTAAATCTTTCCTATTTTTGTAAGTATGTGATCTAGCTGAGACAGAGCTACCAGCACAAGGACACACACTCATCGTCAGTTACAAAAAAAAACTGCAGGAGAAGACAATGATTCCTGTGCTCATACACATGCACATAATAATATCACTGATCAGGACCGTTCATAATAGAGCACCTGGAATTCTTTTACTAAAGGAAAAGCTCAATTGTACATGTTATCTGCAAGATCATATATTTAAGAATTGAACCTGAGACTGTGTGTGTTTGTGTGTGTTTGTGTGTGTGTGTGTGTGTGTGTGTTTGTGTGTGTGTGTGTATTTGTTTGTGTGTGTGTGTGTGTGTGTGTGTTTGTTTGTGTGAGTGTGTGTGTGTATGGTCTGTCCCTATGTGTGATTCATGCGAACCAGACAGGCTCTGTAAACAAGCTCATTACTGAACTGCAACACTTCATCACTCTGTAACACACACACACACACACACACACACACACACACACACACACACACACACACACACACACACACACACATCCAACGTGACTCTGTCTAGCTATCTCTGCCTTTCTCTCATTCTTGATCACAGTAAAAGGAAGGTAGAATGAACAGCACAGGACCAAACACAAGACTTGTGTGGGCGCACGTGTGTGTGTGTGTGTGTGTGTGTGTGTGTGTGTGTGTGAGTGTGTGCGTGTGTGAGTGTGTGTTCGCCGCACTAGCAGCTCTCTCCAGGTGAGACTGATGGAATAATAAGGGACATCCTGAGTGTTCTTTTCATTAGTGAAAGGCTTTCATGTTTTTCATCGACCTGCTGGGAGACAGGCAGTGCGTCTCGACTCCCGACTCCGACAAATTGCCCTCTCTCTCTGGGACAAGCACCTGCATTTAATATATACTGTCCTGCAGCAGAAATACACTATATAATACATTTCTGCACATATGGATGGTCACATTCACAGGTTGTAAATGGGCAGTTTTCTGTGTTTTTACCCGACGATCGGTGGCATTTCTGTAAAAAAAGACCCTGGAGTCAGACAACTGACTGGTACTTTTTTGACATTGCATTTAATTTGGTTTTGTTTAACTACCCACCTGCACGTGTGCTCATGTGTGTCTGGGGGGGTGTGTGTTCTAGGGTTCACAGAGGGGGGTACAGCAGGGTTTCCTGTGGAAATTGTAATTAACCCCATGCTTGTGTGTGAGAGCGGTTCTGAATGGTGGCTCCTGTTCTGTGGGTGTGTGTGTAGTGGGGTCCAGGTAGGCCGGATCTTTTCATTTCCTACTGGTGAGTGACGTGAGCCATGCGTTGCATCCCACAGTGCCATGCGTAGCTTTGACCTGTGACCTCAAATATGTCAGCTGCATACACCTATCAATTGTAGCTTGTTTAAAAGATATGAGGTTATGCTGGCTGACAATATGAAAACCATAACGGTTGATTCATGGGAGGCTTTAGCCCTGCTAATCCCCTCATTACACACACACCTGCCGACCCAAGCAGACTCATTCACACACACACACACACACACACACACACACACACACACACACACACACCATATCCCACAACAGTCATTTCACCAATTAATAATGCCATTAGTCTACACAGTCTGTTCAAATGTTCGTCTTGGTCTTTTTGAGAGCTTTTTGAAATGCGGCCCAGAACGTAGAGTTCACCAGAAGTCCTCTTTTAGTGGTGGAGATTTCTCCCCTGGACCCCAGTGCACACACAGCTGGGCCCTGAGATTCTTCCCCTGGGGCCCCGGCATACACACAGCTGGGCCATTTCTAGCCCTGTTCCTTTAAATTCTAAAACGGCTTTGAGCAATCCTGGCACAATTCGATTAGAAAAATTGAATGAAGAATATTGCTACATCAGTAGAACAGTAAAAATGTCATCTACGTCACAGCTGCTGAAAAGCCGCTACTGTTACACGTCCATGTTTGCAAAAGCTTTGTAAGATTTGAACATGGGCGCGTGCTGTGTTCAGTGAAACAGCTGCTTGGTGAAGTGTGGCAGAGATTACCCAGAGCTGCGGTGCGTACGCCCTGACCCCTAATCACAGTCAGACGCGGGAGCTCCACACAGGAATGTGTACCATTTGCACAAGCATGGCATAACGCAGTCATCGCACAGCACTTCGTGCGAATGTGGTAAACCCAAAAACTCCACTACAAACTCCCTGAGTGGGGGAGTGGCCAAAGAATGGGGTTGGTCCAGTACTGGCCATTCGGATGGCTCAATTAACAAATTTTCCCAATAGTGTTTCATATTTTTTTCATATATCAAAATTAACATGAAAATGCTTTGAATGTTATCCAAATTCTAGTGCTAAATAATTAAATAATGCAACCCGCCACACCACCCCCCAATACTCACCATTTTGTTATATGTCAACCAGTGTGAGGTTTGCTCTGGTGCTGTATTTAACGCAGGATAATTAGGATCTGATACAGATTCCACTGCTGACCATCAAATGTAAATTGCTCTGGAATGGGATTCCAGATGTGGTGTAGTGAAAGAGATTCCAGATGTTGTGAGCGCTCGGTGGAGACAGCTCTTAAATAAACGGCCCAGTGGTTCTGGAGCACACTGCCACATTTTCCCCACAGAATGTGACCTTGCAATGGGTTTCTCCATTAAAATCGAATAGAATAAGTAGAAGTAGAATAATGCAAAGTGCTTCCAGATGACGACTTTTCCTTCTGCTCCGTGTAAGTCCTCCAGATAGCAGCTCATCTGCGTGTCAACCTTTGGTCTTACGGTGTTACTACAGTGCAGATATCTACCTCTCCAAACTGTTTACTTTACGAACTCAAATCTACGACACTTGACCTGTGTGATCAGTGTCTTTGGGAGAAAGATGAAGTGTATAACTTGCCAACCGCAGCAAACCAGGTGACAATGTAGAGTGAATTTTCTGCCAATGTTTTTGCAAGATAATATGGTGCCAATGGAATCCATGTCAACAGCACGATAGAACTGCGGCTGTTTAATGCATGGCCCCACGGTCACAAATCCTGCTTAAGCCGATAATGCAAAGTTACATTTTGGGTGGTGATGCAAATATAGCTTTGTCTTATGACTTAATATACATAAGTGTGATACTTTGTAGCTCAGGTTACAGAAGTTCAGACGATGTGTGTGCACGGTGACGACAGGTCTTAAATAATGAGCACTTCAGCTAATGTACTACCCTATCATCATCTACCTCATTTACTTTGCTTCTCTGTTTCACCTTATTACTATTCTTGTTTGCATGAGCTCTGCTATCCAGTGTCACCTAGAAGAGTTTGGTTCTCCCAAAGTTGCTTCGTTACACCTGAGGGAGTGAAATTACACCCAAAGGAGTGATATTACACCCGAGGGAGTGATATTACACCCGAGACAGTCCTGGCTCCTTTGTTGCTCATTAGGGTCTAGACCTGGTTACTGGTTTGAGATGAAAGGAATGAATAAAACTGAATGAATCTGAATTTAATTAAATACCATAAAGCTCAAGAACAGCCCTGGAGATCTAGCGCCCTGCGAATATCAGGACGTCACTTCGGCAGGACAGTGAGTCTCCAGGACTCGATATGGACATCGCTTGCCTTACAGGAAGCCCTTGAAAACGTTTAGGCATAAACTTTTGTCGACTTAAACAATGGCAGTGTTGAGCAAGTCTAAATGCTACACTGTGTAAAACAAAAGAGATTGTGCTGTGTAGGAGAAGGAGCAGAGACTTCTCCGTCCCGCAGGGCCCCAGTGCAGATGGAGTGGTGGAGGAGGAGATGACACCACAGCTCTCCACATAGAGGACAAAACAGCAGGAAGGACTCCACTTTAAAAGTGTTTTACTGAACGGCATGAAAACAATATAACAGGTCACTGGAGAGGAGGAAAGGTGTCGGGGAGAAAGAGTGGGTCACGGAGTGTGTGTGTGTGTGTGTCTGTGTGTGTGTGTGTGTGTGTGTGTGTGTGTGTGTGTGTGTGTGTGTGTGTGTGTGTGTGTGTTGTTTGGGGGGTGGGGGTGGAGAGCGAGAGAGTGAAAAACATGAGGATTTCTGGGTCATTAGTCGAGATGCAAGTCCCAAAACAATTAAAATGGAAGCAGCCATGGAAGAAAGCAACACAATCAGGCTGAGCACTGAGCGGTGTTCAGATGTATGGTAGCCAGCCACTGAACACTGCCCTATGTACTGAGCAGCCTGCTTGCATACTTATAATAAACCATGCCCATAATCAGAGCAAATCAACACATTATTTTGTCACAGGTTCAACTATCAGGGTTTTTTTAGAAGGCTACAGTGGTGGGTCTTCACTCTTCACACACTATGTCAGCAAGGATCAGACCAGAACAGGTTCATGTCAAGATCTCTACAAAGTAGGTTGGGCTCTTAACCTGAGTGTTTTAATACAACATCCAGAGAAGGTAAAGAGGGGGACGAGGGAGAGAAGGGACACGAGGATGAAGAGTGAGTGTGTGTGACATCGAAGATACCATTCCAAGTGTGAACTCCTGCCTGTTTAAAATACACAATATTCAATCTCAATATTGAATCTCAACTTTAATGTGTATATTTTAGTAGAAAACACTATAAACAGTTACATTTACTACCTGCTCCAGAGGAATAATAAAAGTAACTGAGAGCCAATGTTACTTCCTGTCTCGAAACAACAAAGTTAGGTGGTAGAAACTAATCCTGGACCAGGTGTTGGTAAAAAGGCCCTCTACCCCACCCCTGTGTCAGTGAGCAATACTGTATCTATGTTCCAGTGCTCAGCAGGGGACAATAAGGGGGGTGGCAGCTCGGGGGGGTCTGCTCTCTAAATCGTATTTTCTCCCCCATCAGGGGGGCTCGGTCTGGCAACCTGAGTGAGGGTGGCGTCTTCAGCTCAGGCAGGGGGTTTATGGTGTTATATTATAATTAATACAGGAATCTAATTTCACCCACTCCAACTCAGGCTAAGGTGATTATACAAGAGCTGATGAGCGTCATCTGGCTCTCAGTAGGCGGCAGACAGAGAAAGAGAGACAGAGAGAGAGAGAGGGGGGGGGCAGTAAGATATTTATAACTGTGCTGACACTGTGTCGAACTCTAATGTAGTCAGGTGTGAAGAGGAATAAAGCAGCAGTTAACTGAATGAGCAAAACTGGAGCTGAGTGAGGATGAATACGGCTGTCGTCCTCGTGAGAATGAACACAGGGCTGTCGTCCTCGTGAGGATGAACACGGCTGTCGTCCTCGTGAGGATGAACACAGGGCTGTCGTCCTCGTGAGGATGAACAGGGCTGTAGTCCTCGTGAGGATGAACACGGCTGTCATCCTCGTGAGGATGAACAGGGCTGTAGTCCTCGTGAGGATGAACACGGCTGTCATCCTCGTGAGGATGAACACGGCTGTCGTCCTCGTGAGGATGAACAGGGCTGTCGTCCTCGTGAGGATGAACAGGGCTGTCGTCCTCGTGAGGATGAACACGGCTTTCGTCCTCGTGAGGATGAACACGGCTGTCGTCCTCGTGAGGATGAACACAGGGCTGTTGTCCTCGTGAGGATGAACACAGGGCTGTCGTCCTCGTGAGGATGAACACGGCTGTCGTCCTCGTGAGGATGAACACAGGGCTGTCGTCCTCGTGAGGATGAACACGGCTGTCGTCCTCGTGAGGATGAACACGGCTGTCGTCCTCGTGAGGATGAACACGACTGTCGTCCTCGTGAGGATGAACACGGCTGTCGTCCTCGTGAGGATGAACACGGCTGTCGTCCTCGTGAGGATGAACACGACTGTCGTCCTCGTGAGGATGAACACAGACCTATCGTCCTCGTGCCCCAGCCGCCTCAGACTGGCCCTCCGTCTTTAGCTTGCCCACGTATGCAGCGAGCAGATCTACTCAAATGAAGGCCTGAGGTCTCCAGGAGCAGGTATATTAGGTTAGTTAAAACACCACATGCTGGAGGGATCAGAAATGTTGGTCCACCTGATGTGTGCGATGCACAAGCAGATGGTAACCTGTAAACTGCTAATATATTCAACACACACACACACACACACACACACACACACACACACACACACACACAAGGACCCACACACACACACACACACACACACACACACACACACACACACACACACACACACACTCACAGTTCATTATGTGTTCCATGAAAGGGCCTGTGGTGAGGACATGCGTAGCAGCCTGTTTCTTGGGCGGTTGGCGGTGTGCCAGTCCCTCAGTGCCAACCAGAGAATGGGCACAAACACAGCGAACAAAATGGAAACTTATCACATTAACACACCCCGCTGCCTCAGAAGCTAGCACACTCTGTCCCTCAGAGCACTCACTGTCACTCGGTTATACGACGCACGCCGTTTTTCATCAGAAGGTTGTGAAACTTCATTTAAGAGGCACATCGCAAGAACTGCGCTATACTATCTGTTGTCTGACGCAGAGATTAATGTGGCTTCTATGATTTAACCCCAAACTCACATCAGCTTTCATTTCCTGTTTTGAGCTCTGTCAGCTTCTGTGTGTGTGTGTGTGTGTGTGTGTGTGTGTGTGTGTGTGTGTGTGTGTGTGTGTGTGTGTGTGTGTGAGAGAGAGAGAGAGAGAGAGAGTGTGTGTTAAGTTTAAGTCTGATTCTCAACCCAATACTAAACTGATATGCTGAATATTTCACTCAGTATCGTTTTCAAAGTTTGTTAAACTGGGTTTAGAAGCATCTATCTGAAATGCCATCTGAACAGGTCTGGGTTGAAATGCTGTCTGAACAGGTCTGGGTTTCTGTGTGGTGCTAACTAAGATATAGGGACAAAAAAGCTGCTTAATGTATAATAATAAAACACATAGCCTATAAATAATAATAATAATAATAATAATAATAATAATAATAATAATAATAATAATAATAATAATAATAATAATAAATAACATCATAATAAAAATAAATAAACAAAATGCATGGCCTAATTAATAAGTAATTACCTATGTTGGTAAATCTGTATTAATTTGCAAAGCATGACTTAGAACTGAGACTTAATCCCTGAGATTTTTCTGATTACCATAAATGCATGCAAATGCAGTATTTCTGCATGTGACCACAACACAAGAGCAGGATTACACAGGATTACACAGGATTACACAGGATTACACAGGCATTCAGTGGGGTTCCTTTAAGTCATGCTAGATTAAAGTTTGCCTTTTCAGGGCCCCAGTGAGGCATTATATATCTTTTAAGAAGAACCTAAAATTGAGCTATTCAACTATAACAATGTGCGCCCACAGAACGAACCGTATATACAGTCATCATCCCTTTAAGAGAAGAGGGAAGAGAAACAAGGGGGGATCACTGGGCTTGTGTGGAACGGCAATAACTCAACTCTGTTTTACTATTTTGTGAGTGAATTAACCTGATGTGTGTGTGTGTGTGTGTGTGTGTGTGTGTGTGTGTGTGTGTGTGTGTGTGTGTGTGTGTGTGAAGGAAATTTATGTCTCTCTATCATATGTGGGTAGTTTTTGTTTTAAATGTTTATTAGATTTTTTGAAGCATTTTATTTACTTTATTATCATGTTCTTTCCCTACATACTAAGTTTAAAAACTTGACTTGCAGTTTGAACATTTATGGTATGGAGTTACTCCAGTCATTTTAGCAGGGAGTCTGTTGTTCTGTCTCAAAAGGTGAAAGGTGCAACGATGCTCCATACCATGTGCTATGTCGTAAATCTCAGGAGAAGGGCAACGTGACTACTTCAAACCACAGCGTTCCACTTCAAGGTTTATAGTGGAAGCTATGGGACGGCGCTGCATACCTCATGGCCAAGTCTGCGTCAGCGGACTACAGAAAACAAAAGCGTCCATGGCTGCGTCCCAAAATGAGTAAGAGGTGTGAGGACAAGCGAGGAGTCAGTCTGTGAAATAGAGCTGGTTTATTAGATCTCACTCTCTCACCGTGATCGTTACAGACACGCGAGGAGAGACCCAGCAAGCACATGGTTAACAGGAATGGCTTCATTCCCCAGAGACCAGAGAGAGAGAGAGAGAGGAGAGTGGAAACCTGGTGTGATTTCCCTTCTTCTTGTTTATCCAATGATATCCATTTTAATCACTTTTCATATTTTCTCCCTATTTTCCTGTTTCCTTTTCATTTAATTATTTCTGGAGTGAATCAATCAGGTTTGGAAAGCATAATAAAAGTTGGTCTTGTTAGACAAATTTATCGGAAGTAAATCCTTAAAAGATCGCTTAAGGTTTTGACATGTCTTTGGCCTGCTTTCTGTGTGGTGGGTGTGTGTATATGTGTGTGTGTATTTTTTTTGTGTGTGTGTGTGTGTGTGTGTGTGGTGTATGTGTGTGTGCGCGCGTGTGTGTGTGTGGTGTATGTGTGTGTGCGTGCATGCAGAACCAATTAAATTTAAATGTGAATATGTAATCCAAAATAAATCCCAAAAGTGAGTCTATGCTGTGTTGCAGTTTTTTTTATTCCACTGCCAGCGGACCCAGTCAGTCAGTAAACAACCGCTGTGAAAAAAATGGCAGCGGAACCTGTTGACCCGGTCCAGACAAGAGACACTGAGCGAGACTGTGCAGAACAGGCATTATGACACTGGACAGGTACAGAAAACAACCCCATCACCTCCATCTCCACCACCGAAGCTCCACACTGCTCCCCTCTCGCATACACCCAACAGACCTGCCTGGTTCCCACTGACTACAGCTGCATCTGTTTCGAAGCATGATGTCATGTGTTGAGTCAGATCAGGCATCTCCAGCCTTGCTCGTGGAGAGCCAGCCCTCCCGCAGAGATGAGGTCCAACCTTAACCCAACCCAGCTGACCCGGCAATCCGAAGCCTTGAGATGCATCGGAACATGAAAACCGCAGGCTGGAAGAAGACTGCAGGAGGACTCGTCCCCAGGAACATGCTTTAGATCTTTACTTATTACCTCCATGAACTTGTGAACGTTGAAGGCCTGTTCAGGAGCAGAGCCAACTCCCACCATGACACATGAACCCAAACTGTTTATTTGCAATTTCTCAATACCTGTGTTAACACAAAGCAATAGGTCACACTCTCTGAATTAAAAAACTCGTTTTCTTAGACAAAATGAGCCAGACTCCAGTTCCGCTTGAGTGATTTAGTCATTATGAGACAGCAACATTTCTAGACTAACCTTTATCCCTTACAGCGCCTGCGTTTGTCATGATAGGCCTCCGCCTCCTGACCTCTAAGATCTAACCAGAGTCTTCAGCCAGCTGAAAGAGTCTTTGCTCTAAAGTCTGGGATTCGAGAACAAGTAAAACTATAAAGGTTCGTTCAACCTGTGTACCTATTACCTCTCTTCATGTTTCCTGTAAAACATCTTTGTAACAATAAACACATAAGACCAGATCGTTTTCCTTAATCTCTGTTTTTACTCAGAATTTTAACATCAGACCTGCTGATGTTGATGATACACTGATGACACCATCACGCCTCTTATAGCACTTTGCAATTAATTATTCAGCAGATCTGAAACTACCCAAAGCTTTAATTATTTTCTGTCTCTGAGCAAATTCAGCATTTATCTGAAACCTGGAACCTGACTCCAGGTCAGCAATTCTTCCCTAGCCGCTGTCTCTCACACTCCCGCTGTTTGGTGGGGAGAGGTCTGAAGACGGCAAAATGGCCGCCGTGCGCTGAGAGTGTGTCTGGGATGAGTCTGACTGCAGGTTTGCACACTTGGCTTCTCCCTGTCTTGTCTTGCCTATATGAATTTATGCATGAACTGGCCTAGAAAATGGCGCTTGAGAGAGGATAATGTGAGAAGACAAAACGGTGTGTTTGTGTCCATCACCGTGTCTTTTGCTGTCCTGAATAAGTGTGGGGAGATAGTTAATGTGTGCGTGTGTGTGTGTGTGTGTGTGTTTATGTGTTTATGTGTGTGTGTGTGTGTGTGTGTGTGTGTGTGTGTGTGTGTGTGTGTGTGTGTGTGTGTGTGTGTGTGTGTGAGTGTGCAGTCCGTGTTAGAGCTTGTGCGCGTGAACGCCACCATAAAACATTAACGAGCCTTTGTGGCAAAGCAGCATGACATGATGAATGTAATTGGCTATCACAGCTCTATCTCTGCATGTTAATGAGAGAGGCAGGGCTTCAGCACTCCTCCAGAGGCAGATTAAAAATGCTCCCAAACAAACAAAACAACAATAAAACACAAACAACACAGCCTATTCGAAAGCATTCGTAATGAAAAAAACATTGACAAAGCTTTGACATTTCAAATAGAGCACTATGTTTTTGGAGACAAGAAAGAATATTATTGCCTAGATACCACTGTTGATATAGGGGTCACATGACAATGAGAGTTGGTGTATTATGGGATGTGACTGGACTGCTGGATAAGAGTTTAAGAGTTTGGGACGGACAGCAAGCATAAAGCTAGGAAACACACTGATGTGTCCTGCATCTCATGCTGTAGATGACAATATGAGTTATACACCACCACGCTGCTTTAAACATAGCTGACTGCCAACATTCCTACGCGTGTGTGTGTGTGTGTGTGTGTGTGTGTGTGTGTGTGTGTGTGTGTGTGTGTGCGCGCGCGCGTGTCTGTCTATTCAAGGGTTATATTTACTCATCCAAAAGGGAAGTCATTGTACTGTTTATTGGTCTTATTTAATATAAAACCGATAAACATAAACAATCACATTTCTATTGACAAGGCAAGGAAAACGGATCCACGGACCCACCCACTCCAGTTCAGACAATTCATTCAGAATTTAAATAGAATAGAATAGAATAGAATAGAATAGAATAGAATAGATGTGATCCAGCAGACAAACGCTGCACTTTGATGCAGGGATGTATCATGGTCTTCCTCATTTGCTCCTCATAAAGCCAGGCTAATTTCCTTTCATGTGTGTGACTGTGATGTCTCAGAACCCCCTCCCCACTACACATACACACACACACACAGCTATGAGCACTCTGTGGTCTGTAACACACACACACACACACACACACACACACACACACACTCTGTGATCATCATTACTGATGGATCTGGTGAGGGTCAGTGTCACTGACCAAGACAACACACAGTGTGTGTGTGTGTGTGTGTGTGTGTGTGTGTGTGTGTGTGTGTGTGTGTGTGTGTGTGTGTGTGTGTGTGTTATAGACCACATAGGGTGCTCTTAGCAGTGTTTTTGGACACAGATGGTTCCTGTCACCCTCTTTCACCCATCCACTCATGACCTAAGCACAAGGAGAAAACTCACAAAAATGCATGCACAAATGTACACACACACACACACACACACACGCGCGCGCACACACACACACACACACACACACACACACACACACACACAGAGTTGAGAGGCCTGTCTTAGCCAAAGTTTCTCTCTCAGTAACTCCACTGCCTGCAGCGCTGTGAAATGCTTCATTATTTTGCTCCCTGCTGTTTCCTGTTATTGATATAGCAAAGATTTCCTCACCACCAGGGCAGGTCCAAGCCGACGCAGTGACCAAATTAAACAACAGCACCTGATCAATAATAAGAGCAATACTATAGGCCAGTGGGGTCTACAGGTGTAGCACTGCTGCCCAAGGGCTTTCCAAAACAATGATTTACCAATAATAGAACAGACATAGTAAAACCAGCCATATGGATCCATAAATATAAGATGGCAATAAAACTAAGTAACATGTTTCCACACAGTAGGCTGTAGGAGGACACAATAGTATATGAGGACACAGAAATTATGAAGACCATGTGTGTTGAAAACAAACAAACAAACACAAAAAACCCCCACAGCAGTGCCAGGACTCAGTGGGCAAACGAAACAGAAAGAGCCTTGTTTAAAACGTTGATGTGGTTGCTGGCACTGCTCGCGCTCCATTAGAACGATGGCACTCAGCATTAGCTGTAAGATTTGCCCTGTGGCAGGACAGCAAGAAAATGCCATTTACAGAATGAGCAGCTCATGCCCTCGAACGGCTCCATTCATTAATAATGAGGGTTTGGAGATGGAGCGTAATGAAGGCTGGGGCAGGCAGCCAAAGGCAGCAGTAAAGAGGCGCTGGGGCCCGCTGGGGCCCGCTGGGGCCCGCCAGGACCCGACCCTCCTCCGTCCCAGAGCCCCGGAGGCCCGGAGCCTCCCTCTCCACGCGGGCAGCACCCAGAGGGGTTTCTGTGACGAGGGATGGGGACCGGTGTCACCGCGGCGGGCCAGAGGGATGGACCAAGAGGTCACGAGGCAGATTAGAAAGTGGAAGACGAAAGTGGGAAAACAGAAGGTTGGGTGAGAGTTTGAGTGTGTGCGCAAGTTTGTGTGTGTGTGTGTGTGTGTGTGTGTGTGTGTGTGTGTGTGTGTGTGTGTGTGTGTGTGTGTGTGTGTGTGGTTACGCAAGCAATATCTAATGTAAATAATGTAAATAAGATGCTATGTTTTACCCAGTGAGTTATAGCCCCAGTATGCTTTTCTCTCCTCCATAAATTCACAAAACACTAAACCATGGAAAGACAACAAGAAGCACAAAACAAAGCAATACATAAAAAATAATTAGAATGAGAACATTTGTACCTAATCAACATTTTTTTGACTC
Source organism: Brachyhypopomus gauderio (assembly GCF_052324685.1). Lineage (NCBI taxonomy): Eukaryota > Metazoa > Chordata > Actinopteri > Gymnotiformes > Hypopomidae > Brachyhypopomus > Brachyhypopomus gauderio. The sequence continues at coordinate 18,426,808 of NC_135214.1, forward strand.
CATTTCACTTTGGTATTTATTGTACCCAGGGTTATATATGCGCTCCAGAGCCCATAGTTCACAGTGTTTAAGAATGCACAGCGGGCACTTCCACTGATGCACACGAGAAATGGAAAATCATACGTGAGCTGTGTAATGATGCTGCACTACCTTCCGCACGTTTATAATGAAGCCAAAGAAAGAAAGAAAGAAAGAAAGAAAGAAAGAAAGAATTAAGGAGAGATAGAGAAGGGATAACATCTTTGCTGAGAGAGGAAAAGAGTTGCTGGTTAAAAGAAAGGAAAAAAAAACGTTCCTGTCTCCAGAAGCATTGGATCAGCCTTCTGCAGCAATACGGTTTCAGTCAAAATGAAATTCAAAGCTCCAGCCAATCAAGGCAAAGCCAAATAACCCATTCTCGGAGTGCCTTTCAATCAGACATTAATCACAGGAGCACTGGACCCTGTTTTCCAGCTAAGTCAACTCTCAATCACACAGCATAAATGGAAAAGCTACTCCGGTCCCAGCGTACTGAAACAACACACACAGAGTGATACATGAACGTTCTTCGCGTTCTAGCGCACTCAAATGTGTTGTCCATACGATTTGCCTACTGTGTTCAAGCAGTGTATACAGTGTAGCCATAGTCTCTCAAACAAGCACAAACTCTACACAGCTGCGTGCTTATATAACGCCTTTCTCCTCCACGCAGAGATCAGGAGAAGGGGACATACAACAGGCGTCTTGGGAGAGACTGTACCGCCATCTTTCAGCCATCTCCTCACTGCTCCCTTGTTCAACTAGCCTTCCAGTTCAGACCTCCTTGCCGACTTCAGGGGTTTGGTGGCTCTCGTGTGCTCGGAAACTGCACTGAGCTCGTACCATGGTTGAAACCCAACTGTTTATAGAGTCCGGCGATCTGCTCTCCTGACCAAGTATCTGACTTCAAAACAGGCCAGGGCTCTTGCCACCATTTTCAGACTTGAAGTTCATGGCTTCTGTTCCACAATGGAGACCTCATCTAACTGAAAGGGAAGGCTTATATGTTAGAGGACTGTATCACAACTTTCCCCTCAAGTTTTATACCGTCCGAACATGAGCGACTAACTAAAGTGCTTTAGTCGCAATAACAAGTTTTCCAAAAAATGTTTATATTTTCTATTTTCAATTTAAAATTTTCCAAATTCAAATTGAGTCTTCAGTCAACATTGTAACACAGTGGTCAAGAGGTAATTCCACCAACTGGGTGCACGTTTTTGATTATGTCTACTGTGTGTGCAGACGTTTCTCCACAGCTTTGCTTCTTAGGCTGATGTCTAAAACAAGCTTCACGTGTAGCTCACGTGCACCTCACAAGTAGTTTTTGACATATTTGCCACCAGATTAACCACTTGCAGACAACAGATTCCATCTGTGTACACTGTAATTACTGAGTGTGTATACAAGCCATTTAAAGTGGTCAAGGTTAATCATTTAAGTGTGTCAATCTAAACATTTTGAAAAGATTTGAGATATTGTGTTTTCATGCTTATTAATGTAATTTTGTTATTTGTGTGCATTGTCTCAAATGTAGGGAGCTAACCTTACAATCCAGATTATCAGTGCATAATTAAACAGCATTAAAAAACAGTATTGCATACAATATAGTAACAATAAAACCAGGTTCATGTCATATCGTCATGAGATATCAAAGTCTAAATATCTGAAATCCATTTTCTTTGACCCATTCATTTGCTGTAGAGTATTACTTTGCCA
>NC_135214.1:18433541-18606041 GCF_052324685.1 Brachyhypopomus gauderio
TTTTGTTACGTCGTGTGCGTCCCTCAGGTGGGCGGAGCCCGTGATCCGTCTCACCTGAGGGTCGTTTGTTTGCCTTTATATGTCTTGTCTTTGTACCAGTTGACCGTTGGTCATTATATCCTTAATTTGGATCTATTGCACAGGTTTTTGGTTTGCACACTTTCAATTAAACCATCCTTTTTCCCTGAGACTTGGCGTGATCGCTTCCTTTTTAGTCGCTCACCATGCCCGTCACAGTAACTACTACGTTTCACAAGAAATAGATGTCTGACTGAACAGTTCTCTTGTATTACATTAACAAATACGAGCCTCTTGTAATTCCAGGACGAAACATGAGAGAACGTGAAGACGTTAAAATTGGGCGTTTTGAAAATAAACAACCATTAAATAATGTGATAAAAAAGTGAATTATTTCGAATCATTTCGAGTATATGTATAAATATTTAACTTAATTAAGTTTAACGTGCTGGGAAATATTGAAATGGACCCCGAATATGACGTACAAGTGATTGAATTCCACCTTGTAAAGGTGTAGGAACCCTGCAAACATGACTGTTAATTGCGCTGAAACACGGCGGCAAAATTCGAAAGGTGCACAACCTCGCCAGTGTGGGGCCTTCGCGCAGGGGCACATCCACCGCGATTAAGTCATTTTCGGCGCGCGGACCCTCGCATCAAGTATAAACCTAGCTTTAGGCTGCTACACTGTGAAGCCACACTTTATGTGACTTCAACCACTCTACTGGACTACCATGCATGACCACATGGCTCAGATGTGGCTGTGGCATGCGGCTCTGTTCTAATGGGATGCGATGGGCCAGAATGCATTGCACAGCATTTAGAGACATCACAGTAAGATGGCTCTCACCCACCGTATTCTCTAAAACCCAGACACACGGCCTGTAGGGTGTTGAGGCCAGTTAGCCTCCTGTCCAACAATCAATCTCGAGTCATCTTCCCAGACCTGGCCCAGGACAACAATGCTGCCGTCCGAGCCCAAACACCCACCACTTCCACTACACCTCCATCTACCACCTCCACCCCCACTCCGGTTTTTATGAGGTTGGCCTTCCCCCTGCTATTGAGGCAAATGTGGCCCATCAAACAAAACAATTTACGAGCCGAGCTAAATTTGACCTTGGGCCTGGTGAAATACCAGACAATCGCTCTCTAAGAGTGGAGCAGCCCAAAGAGAAGGGGCTGTGTGTCAAAGACGTCAAAGCATTTTCTCTCTCTTTCTCCCTTATTGCGGCCTGTCTGGTGACCTGGTCACAGCTTAGAAAATCCATGGACTCGGAAAGACTTCTATAATGTTATTCTTTAAGGAAAATAAGACAAACCTATCAGAAATAATTAAAACATAAGAAATAATTAAAACATAAGAATTACACCTGGAAACATGACAGGAGAGAATGAAACACTGAAGGTTTTTCAGTTGAAATGACAGTGAAAAAATACAGTAAATAATAGTAACATCTATTCAAACATATTAACTGTCCATTTGTTATGATAAATGAACAAGTGTAAAACATCATTAAGGAAGTGAATTAGTGATGCATAGGACAAAGAGAGCAAGAAAGAGAGAGAGACAGACGGAGAGAGAGAGAAAGAAGAGCAAGTGATGAGTAGTTATAACTCCTCTAGGTCCTGTATCATGCTGTTTGGAGCACAGAGCAGCTCCAGGGCTCCAAGAGCTCTTTAACCGCATGTGTGCTGGGGGGGTATTGGACCCACACACACACACACACACACACACACACACACACACACACACACACACACCCCACACACACACACACACACACAAAACTAGGCTTCTAAACCCCCAACTCCTTCCCAGTTGTGTAGAGAATTTAAATAAAGCAGACAGCAGTTTTTCTCAGTCTTATGGTCGTGTATGCATAACTCCCTCATAGCTCTGTACTAAAGAAGTCGTCCGTAATCTCTTCCCTTTAGTGGGAATCCCGCTGAGATGCATTAAAGAGATAAATTGGCAATGTCTCTGTGGTGACAGAGTGCTCATCTGTCTCTGCTCACCTCCATTGATCACAATTTATTTTATTTGTGTTGTAGGATTATTAGACGGAAGAGAAGAGCTGCATTAATAAAGAGTCTGCTCATGAAGTTAAACGGAAATGCAACGCTGCCTCACAGGAAACACACGAGCATCTCATTATCGTAGTCGGGGCAACGAGATCAACCTCCTGATTCCACCTGCCCAATCGTGATGCAGATACAACTCCTTGCTGACCAATTGTAACAAAATTGGGATCATTTGATTTTTATCAATCCGTTTTTGCATTAGCCCAGAGCTTTCAATCATAGCCATTCGGTCTGATTTATGCAACTATCAATGCAGATGGAAAACAGACAGCGTGCTAAATCAGGAATGTTGCCGTACATACAAATGTAACAAGGAAAATGGACAAATGCAAGACTTTGTTCACTGAATTATTGAATCACTATATTCAATATGAGTGTAAAGTCAATAAACGGCTTTGGACTGCAATAGAGTGAAGGACATGATGAAAAGTGACACTGAGAGTGAGAGACACTGCTGGTGAGGTATGCACCTTACACCCACGTGCCACCTCACGTCCGTGCGTTGGACCAGGGACCTGACGACAGGTGCGGCAACCTGTGTAGTCACCACAGCTAACACATTTCGCCTAGCTCACCCCCAGAACCACATCTCAGTTTTTTGAACACTCACCTTTACACACATGCTGAATACAATTAAAAAGTCTATATTCTTTGACAAATCAAGGGCACTCTATGACATGCAGTCATTAAACTAACCAGGAAGCATGAAGTCTACACTGACAAACTAGTTCATGATTAAACCGTGGCAAATGATCGCATGCAAACAAAACATGACATCAATAAGACATTTATTGTTTAAATGAGTTTGTTTTGGCTAGAATTCTTGCTATGACGTATTTCATTCACTTGCAACTACTTGTCATATCTTAATCATGTAAACTCTTCTTTTTCCAGTGTCTTCTGTGTTGGCATAATACACACGGCAATAAATAAAATGAGGAATCTGGACAGGAAATACCAAAAATACTGGGGAAAGACTCAGATTTAGATTTTTTGCAAATGCAATCTGGGTGGAAGAGCATAAATAACCTAAGTAATGAAGGGTACGTACAACCCCTGGGGCAGTTTAATGGCGTGTAATTAAATTAATTGCATGGGTTTTACTTTTTATTGGCTCATTCTTTCCCAGGTTCTTTCTACGAAAAGATCGATATTATCTGAAATCTCTGGCAATTACGTGTTGGCTCAAGGTGAGGCTCTGATACCGGGCGCTCTTCCTCTCTGGAAAGCGGCCAAAGCGGAAAGAGGCGCTCGCCGTCCAGGAAGAGTCGCAGACGCGCCTCCATTTGCGACGGCTGCGCCCCTCTCTCTCGTCCCAGTGGCGGCGGGAGAGACCAATTTGCACTTCCATATATCACCACAGTCCATCAATACCCATCTCCACAGAAGTGCGAGCGCCTTTACGATGCTTTTCTATGAGGACATTGTAATGCCGCCGTTTTGCTTTACTCGCGCAGAGAGGTGATTTGCTCCCGTGAGACCCAATTGCGCCATTTGCGGTACATAAATTTGAGCCCCATTGGCTTATAAAGGTTCTGCTTTTCTCGCCTCTGCATTCAGCTGGGATTTTTTTCGAAGCACAGAGTACCACAAATATGTCTCGGATCAATGTATCCTGCCTTTAGCTGAAGACAAAAACATTTCATTAAGATGTTCATTGTAGCACTATATTGATACTTTATCAGCCATGCGTTTTAGCTTAGCTTAAATCCAGATCAGAATGCTGGTATCTCACCATTCGTTCTCCTGCCGTATGCTTACAGCATGATTGTAATGCTAATACGATTCAGAGCTAAGTGTGAATTACCATACTATTACACAAATGTATTCTTTGGGCACATTCTTTATTCAAGGTGACATTGGGTTTTTCACATTACAGTATGACAATATGCTGAATGAGATTTAATAGGATTCATTCAACTTGCCATTTATCACAAGGGTTAAATAAACATGCAGCTATTCAAATGTGACACATGTTGTACATGAAAGCAAAAGCCAGGACTCTCATTTGCATATTCTCTGACATCCATGGCCTAAAGATGAGAGATTATTTACATAAGTGCCTGGTTACTTCACCCACTGACCTCCTGTAAACATTATTTATGACTGGAAACACATCTTTTAATTCAAGATATGTATTTTAAGGTATATATGAGAGTCAGCGCACCAACACAGAGCATGAGTCAAGGGTCATTTTTCATGCCCAAGATGAATATTCAAAAGATATGCTTTAAAAAAGAGGGAAAGAGAGAGAGACAGAGAGAGAGAGAGAGAGAGAGAGAGAGAAAAGGAGGAACGTGAGAGAGAGAGTTAACATTAATTAATATTCGCAGCAGTAAAAAATGAAAGCGAGACCGAGGCTAATTTTATGGGACAATTAATCATAGGTCTCCATAATTACACTGGGGAGTTTACAAATGATTTTTTTAAGGGCCATGGGTAAAAAGGACAGGAGATAATCCCATAGCCATCAGAAGTGCAGGCTTCCCCCTAGATTCACCCACCACCAATACTGCTTTAATTGTGTGCCATGAGAGAGGGAGAGAGAGGGAGAGAGAGACAGTGGGACAGAGAGGAGTTGGGGCTGGGCCTTAATTGCAGGAATGATGATGGGTGTGTGTGCAGGAACACCCGACAGTGCTGAGGGAGGGAAGCAGGCCGCAGCAGGTCTGGAGGCAGGCGACGCGGCCAGGTGCAGGCTGGGTAAAAATAACAGGTCTCATAGCACAGGGCCGCTTTAATGGGACTGTGTGACATGACAGCACATGTATCTGGAGCACCTCTCCAATCCAGTGCTCTGGCAAAATACACATCAGACACACATGCACAAAAGCACACACACACACACACACACACACACACACACACACACACACACACACACACACACACACACACACACACACAGATGCATGCATGCGTATACACGCACACATACACGTGCGTGTGGGCACAGAAACATACACACACTCAAACGCACACAGCTGTGATAAGCTGACCGGAGCACATCTTCACCTCTGTTTCACACCTTTGCCAAGCCACACACACACACACACACACACACACACACACACACACACACACACACACACACACACACATACACACATGCAGAGCCCCAGAGTTTGCCCTTATTCGAAGTGACACATAATAAAGCAGCGGCGCAGGCAGTATTGGCAGCGGAGACGCCGACGGGGCCGAGCTAGACGGCGCACGTGACACCCGGGGGCTAATTCAGCACGCGCTACCGCAGCACAGCCTCCATAAAGGGAGGGTGTTTAGTGGCCCAGCCGGGTCCAAATACAGCTGTATAACGGCAGCTACTCACTTTGCGCGGCCGGAGATTGAAGCAGGAGTAAAAAGTGTTGCATCGCGCGGCGAAGGCGTGGGCTTCCAGGCCTGTTTAAACCACAGGGGGTTGTCGTGATTTTGGGTTTTGCTTAGCACTAGCATTAGCAACAATATATTTTGCTTACCATTAACATAATATAGTAATTGAATATAGCTGCTGCATTAGATGTGTTTAAGCTGTGAACCCTAAGAAGGGCCTTAGGAAATCATGATGTGTAAGGAGTTTCAAAGGGAAGATGACCCGGTCAGCGGGAAGTTGAGGACCGCAGTGTTAGACTGATAAAGGAGAAGTACAACATACCGGTGTAGGACAGCATCCCTTTAACAGATATTCTAATATGTTGAAACAAATGGAAAAGTCATGTCTGCTTGAACAGCAAAATCATGTTTGCTCGAACAACACCATGTAAGGTATAGAAGAAGATCTAAGCGTTTGGGGGGCGGAGAAATCATATATAAAGACGGCATGCACAAACACTTGTTGGGTCTCTCTGATGTAAATGTTAGGATGTGAGATCCCCAGAGATATCTCTGTTTTAATAAAGGCCTTTTTGGTATTGCTATAATTTTGGTATGGTTGTTCTTGCTATCTCCTTCCCATCAAATGAACGCGCTGGGCTATAGTGGTTGATAGAAGTTTAAAGCCCTCAACAGGGTCCATGTCTGGGCACGGTGCTTCGGGTAAAGCACAAATTTAAAAAGTCGTGGGAAGGAAAGACGACCCGCTGACAAGTGTATCAGACAGACAACATTGATGTCAACAGAATCTTAGAAGCGTGCTTAACGAGAAGAAGTCTTTCTCGTTAGAAAAAAGCAGAAAAGTCTTTGTGCTTTCATCCCCTAAATGGGGAGATGAAAGACGTATAATAGCCATACTGTTAAAACCCTCAGCAGCAGGCAGGGAGGACGGGGTTTCTCTTCCTGTCTCCGCTGAGCCACCAATTCCCCACACGGCAATGCCAACAGAAGTCGGAGCGGGAGGGTGACAGACAGCCATGATGTAGAGATGACCACCCCCCCAGCCCCCCCCCCCCCCCCCCCCCCCCCCCCAAGGGCTGCTCGTTAAGGATGTTCTGGGACAAGGACGTGGGTATTCCACTGACCTTTGCGAGGGTCGCCGTTCAGAGGCACAAGTCGCACCGTGCTGAGTGTGCAAAAGTCCGGCGCACGGCCGTAGTCCGGAGAGAAGCGCCGGTGATCCGTTCCTTCAGTCTGATTCCCAGATAGGGCTTCCTGGCAAACCAGAGAATAAAAAGGCCGCACACTGGAGCAATCATTGGTATACACACCCGAGTTAAAGGCAGCTTCAATCCTTTATACCAAATATTGTGATTATTTTGCTACATATTGCAATGGCTTGTGATATATTTGTGGGGAAAATGCTGTGACAACACACGGGTGGTATGATTAAAGGTTGGCCCACATTATTTTGAGCAAACCTATTCATGCTTGTTGGATCATGTGAATACAGTGATTTATCAAAAGTGCCCAGAGAGTGCACACCCCTCCAGTGAGTGAGACTAGTCATGGTGCTCTCAGCAAACAAGAAGAAACGTGATGTATTACAGAAGCCTGGCTGCATAGTCAGCACTGCGGAGGTCAGGATCGCGATATCGATGAACAACCAATATATTGTACAGCTTTATGCTTAACCCAGTTTGCTGGAGGTTAGGGAAACTCCTGCTGCCAAGGTCGAGCTGTTTGTCTTTGCAAACACAATCAGTCTGGCCGACCTTCCTGCCGTCCAGCTAAGTGCCGCCCCGATAAAGCCCGGGAGATTGGCAGATGAAGCCACTGTCATGGTGCACCATGTCACTGACTGACCGCTGGAGAGACACAGAGTGACACCACACACCTAACCTCATCCTAGTCTGACAGCACACACGTGCAGCCATAGATCAGTGCCAGACAGCCCGTGCACACAAACCCACGCACACGGACCCATGATGCACGTGTGCAGTTGACGTGCAACAGAAATCTGCTAAATGCACTAACAATATGTAAACAAGTGCAAACTAAAAAATTCAAGCAGTGTGTGAAAACAGGCCTCATTAATATCGTATATTAATTAGTGAGTGTCAGTATTATGTGCAGAAAATAGAGTGTGCTAATGTAAAAAAAAAAAAAAACGATGCCACTGAGTGTAAACATAACAGCTCCCATGACTACGCCCTGCTGGCCTGGTGGTGTGGGAGCGATCCGATCACATAGATCTCACAGGCAAGACCAATATAATAAACTTCAATATAATACACTCATCACTCTTCCTCTTTAAACATGACGAGCTCTTAGAAGAGTCTTGGCAACGGGTGAGGCCGGCCTTATAAATATAAGCGATTGGGCAGAGAGGGGATATATGGCCAATAGCTTTGATTCATTGCGCCATAATAGCCTTAAAGATCAAATCAGATCGGTCAGATTACACTGCTGGGTTTGCCATTTTTAATAATAAAAATTACAATGCTGGCTGATAATAGAAGGCTGATGAAGATATGACATTTTTTCCCCATCCTGAAAGTAATGAAGCCTGCTACCATCTTCTGTAGCAAACGAGATGGTGCAATAATAATAGAACAATCAACCAAATCATTCGTCATTCTCGTGTTCTGCAGGAGCGTCACGAATACCAATGAACGCGAACTATTTTGCGTCTTTACTTCTCCGTTTAGAGCATCGCGGGGAAGATTCAACAGCAAGTCGCCGTAGGACCTTCGATCGCAACAGCACGCCTGCCACGAGGACGCCAGCAGTAAGACACGCCACGCAGGGCTCCGTCCGTCCTTACGGCAACGCACGTGCTGTCAGTCACTGCTATACGCATAAATACATGGCAAGCTTGGACTTTTCATGCATTTCTACAGCAGTGCTAAAGGCACCCAAGTGAAGTGAACTGTGTTTACTTTGCAGCTGTCTTGTAATGTACATCATGGCCTCATAAATACAACTGAAAGAAGCGTATGGTTCAAGTGAGAGAGCATTATAGCTGGTTAGAAGTCTAATGGCAGAACGTGGTACCTGATCTTCAGCCTCAGTAAATGATGTATTATTATTGAACAATTAAGCAGTGACATCAAAAACAATCCTGATGTGCTATTTGTTTTAGTCGAGAGTTACACTGTAATCTAATTAAATTAATTGTTCATTTGGTGTTTTATTTTATTACACAATTGGACATTACAACCTTGAACCAGTAAGGCATAAATCTAAAAGTATAATAACTCATTAAAACCTTCCCTTAATATGCTAACGCTTTAAATTAAACTGCAGTGCCTGTTTCTGAAGCTGGAACAATAAAGAAAAATGATTCAGAGGCATTTTGCCTAATCAGGAAAATGAACTATCATGGCCACTGTATTTCAGTCACATTGAGCCAAATAAGCACATGAAGTCATTGGCGTTCAGAAGACCTGAAGAGTGAGACAGGCAGACGGGCAAAATGACATTTTGCTCACCTACAGCTCTCAGTAAATCCACCTGCCACGCCGCCCCCCACTGGGCTGTGGTCTACTGCCCGTAATCACACGCAGGCCTGCTGCTCCCTCCCATTCTGTGTGCCGTGTCCCATGAAGAGGTGTGTGGGTGGAGCTGCGCAGTGTGGTGAAGGTTATATCCCCCACATACCTCCACCTGTCCCCACTCTCACACTCACCACCCACCCCCGCCCTTCTAGTGTGGGCGAGAGAGAGAGAGAGAGAGAGAGAGAGAGAGAGAGAGAGATAGAGAGACAGAGAGAGGGCGAGAGAAAGAGACAGAGAAAGAGAGACAGAGAGGGATGAGAGAGAGGGAGAAAGAGAGAGAAAGACAGAGAGAAAGAGTTACATGCACACCATCCTGAGATTGGCCCCCATTCTGAAGGAAAACCAAGTTGCCATGGTAACCTTTCTCCTGTTTTGAGGGGTCAGTTCACTCCTTTACATTCAGGGAAAAGAGAGATACTCATAAAGAGAGAAATACTGAGGGAGAGAGAGGGAGGGAGTGAGTGAGAGAGGAAGAGAATGAGAGGGAGAGAGAGAGAGAGAGAGAGAGAGAGAGAGAGAAGGAATTTAACGAATGTTCCCAGTGGACTGGCCCACTGTACTCAATTACACTACACTTTGCTTAAAGGAAATGATTTGTTGAAGCAGCCAGTACTCAACCCTGCCTGACATCAGTGTTGCCACGGAGATGTAGAATTAGGTATTGATCGTCAGGGAGAGAGCGACAGATAGAGAGAGAGAGAAAGAGAGAGAGAGACTGTAAAACAGAGAGAGGAAGGACGGCTGGCGCCAGTAAGCAGGAGCCAATCCAGCACCGCAATTTACAGTCGAAAGACTCGAACAAGCACTGGACATCACAGAAGCCAATTTTACACACACTCACCAATATCAATTTTACACACACACACACACACACACACACACACACACACACACACACACAGCCACATATACACACACACACACACACATACACTCACCAATATCAATTTTACACACACACACACACACACACACACACACACACACAGCCACATATACACACACACACACACACACACACACACACACACACACACACACACATACACTCACCAATATCAATTTTACACACACACACACACACACACAGCCACATACACACACACACACACACACACACACACACACACACACACACACACACACACACACACACACACACACACACACACACCAATATCTGCAACAGTTAATAATGGAGATCTGATGCCCCACCTGAGTTGCATGATAACCCTGACCTGCCTCTGAAGCACCTTGAAAGGGTGCAGTGACATTACAGAGCCAGTAATGTAAGAAACTCTGAAATAAACTGAATTTTCTATTTAGGAAAGCAGCACATAAAATCACTGTAAATTACTAGAAAACAATTTAAAATCACTGTATGTGTGGTGAGTTGCAAGAAACCCAGATCCAGACTAGGAGCAAGTCTGGGCAGAGATTGCAACTCTGTAGTCATGTAACAGAGAATCCTGTGAAGGTGTATTCCTGTGAAGGTGTATTCCTGTGATGGTGTAATCCTGTGATGGTGTAATTCTGTGATGGTCTAATCCTGTGATGGTGTAATTCTGTGATGGTCTAATCCTGTGATGGTGTAATTCTGTGATGGTGTAATCCTGTGATGGTGAGTGTGAGAATAAGTTAGATAGGTCCCGGCCTCTTAGGACTGCAAAATGACATATACAAAAAAACAATGAAGAGATTATAGTGCCAGCCTACAGCAACAAGACCTTGCTGAAAAGTGACTGAACAATTGTCAGACAACTATTGTGAATCATCTGTTCATTTGCTTGGTGGTATTATCTATAATAGTATAGAATACTCACTTCCTGAACGAGGAGAGGACTCTGGATTAATCACACATGGTGCTTTAATCGCACACAAGGTGCACAATTGAAATCACTAATTGCAGTGTGCAATGATCAAACTGCCGATACAGTGATGCATTGAACAGGAATCTGCGTGACTCCCTTCTAAACGAGGGAGGGTGATCAGACTGTTCCCACACTGATGCAGTTCTGGGGGCCTGGAAGTCTTGGGGACACTCCATAACACATCAGGCAGCACTGGGCTAACCACGATCCTGCTGCTCCAGCTCAAACACACCGAGGCAACATTCCACCAGGTCCCCCGTGGGCCGTAGCATTCCCAGACTCGGAGCTCATGGAAAGAGCCATCGTATTTCGCCATGGAACCACCCCCACGGCTGCGCCGTGCACTCTTCTGACCAGCTTTGGCGCTGTAGACCAGAAATCGTAGGACAGCGGCGGACTTCCTGCACCTCCGAATTAGGCTTCCTCTGCCCAGCAGGCTGCCAGAGTCCAGGGATGGTGCAGGAGCAGCTGATCTGAGATCAGTCGCCTCCACGTGGCGAGCCAAGCTCCATGCTACCCGGGGCGTGTGGTGGGGCCGGGTTGGGGGACGGAGGGTGGGGGGTTTGAGGGGGGGGGGTGGCAGCGAACGCAGGCATTACCGTTAAATTATGGCGCCATCATGGGCGAGGCGATGACAGCTTCATAAACTTTGATTTAATCAGACGGCGAAAATTGAAGCATTATAGGAGATAACGTACGGTTGAGCGGTGATATATCTGCAGGGTGATGTGCCGGTGACTCCCATCAGAATTCATCGTGACACTCCTCCCAACTCGCTCCCGCGGAACCAGGGTTCAAGCGCTCAGCCAAGCCACCGTCCATCCAGCGCTCCGTCCGCAGAGAGGGCGAGACGAGAGAGAAACGAGCGAAAGAATGCAGGAGGCAGAGCACGAGACAAACCAAGACGGGCGTGCACGGTCGGCGTGTCATACACGCGCCTACCGCGTGCGTTAATTAATCAAAGCCAGGGCCGATCCCGTGCAAACTGGAGCATGATAGCTGCAGTCTCCCCTGTGCCACCTGGGTCAATGTCATCCCTGTGTTCCTGCCTCCTAATGCAATCAATGGAGTTCTTCTACTATCTATTGAAAGTCAAAGTGGACGTATCTGCGGTGGCGCAGAGAGCCTCTGTCAGATAGAGGAATCAAGCCCATATTTCTTACAGTCGTGTTGTGCTAGTCCTCACTCCCGTCTGCGGAGCGCGCTCGCTCCTAATATACAAAAGATCTATTGAAATATGCATGAGGGCCCTGATGGCAGCTCTAAAAATAAGCTCAAATAGGGAATACATCGACAGCCCTGTCATTGGGCTCTCCTTGAGATACGCCATCAGCCTCACACTGATCTCTCTCTCTCTCTCTTTCTCTCTTTTGCTCCCTCGATCACTGCAACTCTTATGCTGTCCCAATCCTGCAATGTGCTCTCTATCAAAAACACATGCTAGAACGAACACACACACTCACACACATTCACTTATTTTCACAGGCACATAGAGAGCACACAGCCTAACACCTGTAAGAACACAATATGAGAATATGAAGAAAGTCTGCAAGGAGTCTCACTATTCGTTCTTACGCCAACTTTTATTAGTTTACAATGCGTTGGTTTTAAGCATGTTATTTCTTTATGAATTGCCATTAAAAACGCAGAGGCCATAATACAGTCTGCCACAAATGTATAAAATACTATTACCTTGGGTACTTTTATTTGTAATGCAATCCCTCGGATACAGTGGATATAGTTAATAGGCCATGGAGATGTTTATCTATAAATCCACACCATAGCAAGCAAACGATTCAAAATATTCTAAATTGTGAATACTGTGCTTTTTCATGCAGAGGGAAAAGTCAAATTTACCAGCTGCAGATCTATAGTACAGATGGTCCTTCCCCATGAGCTCACAGTGCTAATGTAAGTGCTTCTTTTACTGGCTGTCCAGTATTGGCGGGCATCATTTAACGCTACATTAGCCACTGTTCATTCATGAAGAATAATACACGGAGATAACGCAAAGATTCGGCAGCACCGCCGACATACACATGTCAGTACATGGCGTCTGTGACCTCAAACTTGAGACACACACTCTCAAACGCGCTCGCTTTGCGTAAGCGGCGTCGCACGTGCGTCGGACGCTCTCCCACCGAGCGCGCGACTGGTCACCTCTGTAATTGGGCGGACTTTCCCCCCAAGCTGGTGTGAAATATTCCTGCACGAGTTTAATAAGTTCCAGAGTGTCGGCCTGTGTGCCGCTGGTCCCCAGGTGCTGCTGAGAGTTCGCAAACATTCATCACCTAAAGATCCAGCAGCACCAGAGCTAAAGCAGACTAATGCCTTCCTGCTCCCACTTCGCCGCCGTCCTCACCACATCCAGGCCAACAAATACGCCTTTAATAGTTATCTATGGAGTCCCTCGCATGCAATGAACAGGCACATTCATTTCGCCACTCTCTAGCTCAGTGTAAGTGGATCAATTAAGCCAGACTACGAGTTCAGCAGGTTTACACGCAAAGCATCGGTTGTAAAGTTAAGCTTAAGTGGGGAGCCAGATTGAATCCGTGATCCGACAGATTATCCCTGATCCAAACATTCAATGGAACCAGCGCACCACACCCTACACCCCAATTGAATTCTGCTCCTAACTCATTATGGTGTCTGTGCTGAAAAATACTACCTTGGCACATGCCTGTGTGCTAATGGCCATCTGATTGATTTTTAATTAGTTGCACTTTTGGATCAGGGCCAATCAAACAGATCCTTTATGCATAACTAATCAGTTTTTTAGATACAGGGAGGCGATTAGAATTGATCTCATCTTCAGGAGACAAAATGGCCGAAATTACAGACAATTATCACCTTAAGCCTGAGCAACATCCAGAATCATAAATGAGTTCAGTTCCATTACATGCCTCAGGGAATAGAGCACTTCATGTAATGGTCTTTACATCTAATTAAAAAGAAAATGTACAAAAGAAATTCTAACATACTGCTCACAGTGTATTCACTGACGACATTGTGTACATAGAGTATATAAAAACACACACAACCAATTGAAAGACTTAAAAAGAACTTGTGAGGAGAGGTGTAACGAACCACTCATGTTTGTTTTGTAGGGTTTTTCAATCTCTGTGCTTGGATGGTCAAAGGGCACTTCACAAGCTTTTGGTCAACAACCCAAAGTCTACTTGGAATATGCAGACACAGACGATGAAGCAGCTTCATAAAAAAACAGTTTTAAAGTCTTCAGGGCAGAAAGCCATTATGTCTTTCCAAATGATTAGCAAAGCGTTTGAGCTTTTTTTCTACTTAGAAAAGACTGTCGGGTGGAATACATATATTCTCAAAGTGATTTAGTCAATATCCATATCCAGAAGCTCAGGCTAATATTCTATCTGGCAATATTTTCAATTTCTACCAGGTCCTTCCGCCGTTTTGTGTTTTCTGCTGTTTACCATGCTAGACTTCCACATTTGGTTTAGAAGCTCCAGGTGCGTGTGTTACCCTGTACCTGATTCACAGGTTCAGTAGAAGATTAAACAAATCTATGCTCATTAAAATAATGTGTCATAGGATTTAGAGGGCTGTTACAGATCAAGGGGACCTTAGAAATCTTTGAACACATAACAATCTGTGATTATATCACTGAAACATTTCTGTGTTTGTGGTCGCATGTATGTTGATGTCATGTTGCATATTCCAGGATCACTGGAAGCATCGTCCCTGAAAGTGGGACAGTTCAACTGTCTTATCCTGGTAAGGTTGATTTGGGGGCGCCCCAGAACGGCCTGGGGCAGGAAACAGACACCGTCCCATGTTCTTATGCAGCTTCAACTTGAGTATTTCATTGGCGCATAGCTGTTTAACTGGAACGCCCAGCTGTCAATCACTTTTATTATCCTTTATGCTCAAATATTCCCACACTTTTGAATGGGGGTGTGATTAATTCACTTTAAACACACATGATCAACATGATCAACATGTTTAGGCATGACCACACCCCCTTTCTGCCATTCAGAAAAATGTCATCCCATCACATGGCCTGCCATCCTCCCACTCCTGTGAGACCACGCCCCTCACATCCACCCCCCAGCAGCTACCTTGATCCCGGCCCGCTGCCCCACCCTGTACATGTGAAGGAGAGATCACATAGAGTGACCCTGTGTGTGGGAAGAGCTGGGATCCAAGAAGGGAGTGTCTAATCCGGGCGTCCGGGTGAAATGGACCAGGCTTTGCAGAAGCGGGTGCCACAAACCGTTTCTCCTTAACAACGGCTTGTGCGTTTGATTTGAGATGCCATGCGTGAGGTTGTCACCTATTCATGGCAGACCTATCACACATAGCTCTCTGTCAGTGAGCAGATTTGGATTGTAATGGCAGTGAGTTAGCTAGCGCTAATCTGAGAAGAAAGTTAGGGCGTACTCACACTAAGCACGGTTTGTTGGTTCCGTGCTGGGGCCCGGTTATCCCCCCTCCCCACTCCCTCTCTGGCCTGCACTCACACTGGCTTCAGCAACCCGGCCCGAGCACGCTTACGTCATCACAACGGCGCTTTATTTGGAAAAAAAGCGCGCTCGCACAAAACTATGGAGTTCACGATTCTCTTTTTATTGTATTTTTGGAGTCGTTTTGGGAGTGCAGAAACACGGTGCAAGCACAGATTTATCGTAATTTAACACAATTGTCTGCTAATCGCTTTGCCGCTATGACTGTTTAACGTGAGCGTCGCATCACTGATGTCATGTTTGAGTTCCAGAGAAATGAACCAATCAGACGAGGCACCAAGCGGGCCCGGGCACGGATAGCGCTCACACTAGAAAAAAAAAAAAAAGAAGCGAACCGTGCCCGAGTCCACATGAATCGTGCCCTGTCCCACCTCTTCAAGCGGGCCCGAGCACGGTTAACTGATCCGGGCCCGGGCACAGTTGGAGCGCTCACACTAGCCAAACGAACCGTGCTTCGGCAGGGAACCGTGCCCGGGCCCGGATCACAGAGCCTAGTGTGAGTACGCCCTTAAACGCTGTCTGAGACACTTAAATAGGGCCTGCACATCAACTTTTTGTGAAAATGTACACCAATAGGCAAAGGATACTTGTACATAGCATACACACAGACACACACACACATACACACACACACACACACACACACACACACACATACACATTATAACGCATACATCCTACCCAGCTATCCATTCAACAGTAATTCATGTGTGTGATCCATCATTATCATGTTTTATTATGGTGACAGTATAAGATATAATTCACAGATAGCCAGAGATAGTTGGGCTGACAGCACGCAGGCGTTGTGTCCTTTACCACTGTCCTTTGCTAACTGTACTGAATACAGCATACCCACCTCTCTCTCTCTCTCTCTCTCTCTCTCTCACACACGCACACACACACACACACACACACACACACACACACACACACACACACACACACACACACACACACACACACACACACACACACACACACACACACACTCTCATAAACAAGGGGGTACCCTCAGACTCTGCAGATATGCATCATGCCCTCCAAACTCACTTGTCTATTGAGACAATCCTGTTCATGTGGACGTGTCCTTCAGATCTGGTAGGACAAATCCCACATAATCCATAAAGGAAATATGTATATTGAAAACACATTTCAATAATATCAGCCAGCATCTTCAAACAAGCAAATTCTAAACACAATTCCATCAGCTCCATGAGGTATTTGTTGGTGAACTTTCAAAAAAAATAAATGTGATCCTTTCCTTCAATAGAACAGATAAAAAGTTCATCTTATATCATAAACTATAAGATTTTAAGCTCTTTTGCATCATATATAGTTGCTTTCACAAAAAAAATCTACTTTGGCATGTTTTATTGCTTTTTTAAAGTAGATTGAGCACTGACTGTATTTTTTATGACTTTTCTCTGGGAGTTGAAAGACATCTCTGAACAGCTTGAGGTTTCATGGTAATTTGGTCAAGATGGTGGGAAACCCATGGTTGCCTCATCTTCTGCAAAGCTGTTTTCTCAAAAGTGGGCAGCAATGACAGGTTGGTTAGACCACCGAATGATCTTTGTGTGTGGAGCAGTAATAAAACAGGTTACAGGCAGAAAGAGAGGAATGGTTCTCTGGAGAACAGCACCGCTTTTCGAGAATCTGGACCCCCCCCCCCCCCCCCCCTCCCATCTACACTGATCTGGATTATGTACTACACCAGAACTGATCCAGAAACAATAACTTTGCATGGATAGGTTTTGTGGCCCCTGGCCATCAGATGAATAGCACACGGATGTCATAGCAGGAGCCGGCCTCCCCAAATCCGTGCCCTGCCGCGTGCAAGGCCAGTGTTTATTTGGGTAATGAATTGCTGTAATTAATGCAGTCATCGATTCCGCTCCCACGTCCCCAACAAAGGCCAGTCCGATTTTTAATTTAGGAAGAGTTTGAGGGCAAAGAGAGGAGATGGGAAAAGGAGGGGGACGGTGTGCAGGACAAAGAGAACCGATATATTCAAAATAATTGCCATGCGTGTATAGGAAGAGAGTGTAATTGTTCTATGAATCACATTTGAATGCATTCAATTAACTCCCACTGGATGTAGCCACTCCTGGCTCTTCATGCAGGTTCTTTGTCCTGCCTCTCAGTCTAACACTCTCTCTCTCTCTCTCTCTCTCTCTCTCTCTCTCTCTCTCTCTCTCTCTCTCTCTCTCTCTCTCTCTCTCTCTCTCTCTCTCTCTTCTCGCTATCTCTCCTCTCCCTCTCTCTCTCCCACTCTAATAAAAATGCAAATATGGCAGGATCAGCCAAGAGTAGAGGAGAGGAGGACACTCTGGAAGCAACATTTCACAGGCCCTGTGTGACACTAATAACCACTATGCATTTCCCTGGGAAACCAGTGAAGTGCTATAGCATATAATCTCTTGAGACTATGGATGTTTTAATCTGCGTTAGCACACTAAACACACTCCTTAGAGGGCAAATTAACCCCCAGTAATAGTATTCAGCTTTATTAAAAAGATATTTGGTTCTGGAATAAATATCATCCATTAGAAAACAGTGTGTACTGTAAAGTCTTTAGAGACTCTTTGCCAAATATGGAATTTATGACAGGTAATCATGAATACAAAGTCTCATATTTAAGTACTCAGCAGTATTTTTCATCGCAAACTATGAAATAGTTTGTTTTCAGAGATGCCTGTGGTAGACCTGAGCTGAGGCTACGGTGTTTTACTGTTAGAACACCTGGACTGGGGTCATGTGACTGCGTTACCAGGGCAAAAAGAACAATAAGGGTTCTCCCTCGCCCCATTTGTTATTATGGGATGAATCTCACCTATAGAGCAGCCTGTCTCCCCTGAGTGTCATTAGCAGAAAATGAGCTGTTGACCTCTGATGACTATCGGAAAAAAAAAAAAAAAACTTGGATGAAGTAATCAGCACAGATCCATTGATTGACTCTATGCACCGAGCAGGCACCAAGCCACAAGAGGTGTGATTATTCAACTCATCAAGGGTTTATTAGCAGACAAAGCACAGATAAAGCACAGATAAAGCACAGATAAAGCACAGGTCACATTGATCTTTCATCGTCATTTAACATGTACTTCGTGGTGTGTTACAGCTGTGTTTCGAAATAGAAAAAAACTGCGACTGGAAGACTGGTAAAACTAAACACTGTATTACATTTTCAAACCATTGCCAGAAAACAAAGATGTTGCTTAAATATCTGATTGTTTCAATCATTTTTACCCCAGAGGGACTGTTTCCTGAATCGCCAAGCTTCTAACTGGGTTTTCTGAATTAGTGCATGAAATCAATTCTAGTGCTTGCTCTGTTTGATGATGAAATAACCTCTTCCACCTTACTTGATTGCATGTGGTTATTGGAAGTTGAAAATGTAGCACAAGTAATTACAAACCTCATCCATAACACACTTAAGCTATATTGTGGTTGGCAGAGAGCTGAGTCTATTGTGGACTCTCCCAGTGCTTAAGAACAATGATTATGAGTGATGAATTGCTTTAACCCTCCAAATTTCAGAGGAGACTGTGGCATGCCTTATTAAAAAGAGAATAGGTAAGAGAGTAATTAAGGCCAGCAAACAGCAGCCACGTTGATCCTAGCTGGTCGGTGGAGGTGGCCGCATGAAAAATGGCTCCTCCGCACTTCCAATTAATCAGCTGTTTTTGGCGTAATGTTGTTTGACGTTGGCAGGGAAGACGTCCTCTGGGAGGGCCCGTCCTCTGACCCGCCATGCCTCCGTCACACCCCCGCCCACCCAGCCCACATCGCCGCGTGTGACTGCACCAATCACACACCTCCAGGCGGCTGCCGGTACATGTGTGTAGCGAGGCTGAGGTGTAAAAGGGAGAGGGAGAGAGTGGATCCACTCCCTCTCTCTATCTATTGTTATCAGTGCTGGGGTCCCCCCCCCCCCACACTGATTGGGAGTTGATAGGGCAGGCCACACAGAGCAGCCCCAGTGCCTGATTAACCTTTCAGTGGACCGCTGCCTTTCCCAAGTCTTTCCCATCCGATATCTACCACCTCACCTCTCTTCCCTGTGATAAATTAACAATGCAGGAATCCAATGGCCCGGTAATTACCAAACACTTCGGACACGCTAACATTTTTCAGTTCTGTCAGGGGCCTGTCTTGTGCGGTGGGCTTGGAGCCACTCCTCGCCGGCTCCCTGCTTCTCCAAACTTTGTTTTCTCTGACGTAGATTAGATCTGCCACCCCATTACAGATTCATTTTCCTAATTTTTCATGTCTGCTCAGAGGCCCATCTGCGGTGGGCTGATAATTGGGGGGACCGGCCCTGGTGATTAACATCAGCAGAATTAATTACGGCCGCCATTAAGGCTGCAGGTTGCGCCCGGTGATCGGGAGGAATTAACTCTCCCCATCCCCCCCCCCACTCTCCCCATCCCCCGCTGACCCTCACTTCCTCCGTCAGCCCCCCAGCCCCCCCGCATCACCTCGCTTTGGTGCTGCCGACCCCCCCGGACAGGCACAGTCGTGGCCTCGCTTGCCATCCCGTTACCGCAGCCAAACGAACGAGGAGTGTGCGGATCGGGGGAGGTGTCGGCCCCACGGATGGACTGTCGGGAGTCCGGAGGGGAACTCCACAGTGGCACCGCTCGTCTTTTAAGAACACCAATGGGAGTTTGAACCACCCAGCGAGAAACGCAAAAGTGCAACATGCCTCCGACGACCCTTTATTACAGCTGAAGGATGTAGGTTAATATTTTAGATCAGCGGCACTATATCAGTCCGTCGGCAATAGGTCGAAGGGGTATGCACGTGCATGAAAGTGAAACAGAGAGATGGAGAGGGAGAGAGATGGAGAGGGAGAAAGAGACAGGGAGAGTGATGTGTTTGTGAGCTATGTTAATGGCGTACCCCCTTGGTCCTGCTGTGAGCTATACAGTGCTGGTGTCACTGGGAGATAAGCAAATTGCGCCTATATCATATCGACTCGTCAAGGTTAAGAGCTGAGCTACAGGAAGTAACAGCAGCACGTGCAGCCCACATCCTCTCCGGCATTGTTAGATTACTGAATTAGCCAGCACACACACACACACACACACACACACACACACACACACACACACACACACACACACACACACACACACACACACACACACACACACACACACACACACACACACACATACACACACACGCACATACACACACACACACACACACACACACACACACACACACACACACACACACACACACACACTGATGCACACTGACACACGCGCGCACGCAAAGCTCAGTCAGTGGTGGGTTTAGTCTTCTCCTTTCATTTAAATGAATTTGATTTGGTTCCATGAGATCTAATTACAAGCTAACCCGAGCCCCTTCGGAGTGTTGTTGCCAGCGTAGTGTGTGAGTCACGCAGGAAAGGAAGAACTGTGGGCGGCTGCTGGAGCGAGTGTGTGACGGAGCCACGTCACGCCGAGCCGTGCACCCAACAGCAATCAAATCTATAAAAGCGAGATGAGCTACATGTCTGTGCTAATGTCATAATTAAGAATGACTTATTATCTTGGCAGTAATATGTAATGCAAGAAGATAATTGGAAATATAGGGTACATAAATTGGAAATATATGCTAAATCCATTCCGTACAAATCAGGTTTATTTCAGGATGTAAGTAATTGAACTATACAACTTTTTAATTAATAAAATCACTCCCATCTTGGATTTATTATTAAATAAATAGAGTGGTGAATTTACATTGTAAATTTCTATAAAGAAATTTCAGATTTCAGGTGAATTTCATCTCGTCTTTAATTAAAAAAGAAATCAATTTTAGTCCAAGAATATCTTTTTGCACTGCTCATCATTCTTCTCACTTATTGAGTGTGTGTGTGTGTGTGTGTGTGTGTGTGTGTGTGTGTGTGTGTGTGTGTGTGTGTGTGTGTGTGTGTGTGTGTGTGTGTGTGTGTGTGTGTGTGTGTGTGTGTGTGTGTGTGTGTGTGTGTGTGTGTGTGTGTGTCACCATCAACCTCATTGCAGATTGTTGATTTGAAAGGTTCCCACACAAGTCAGCAACTACCATGACCAGTGCAGTAAGGCACAGTCACATTACTGCCGAGGCCTAAGGATAAACACCAGGCAGCTCCTCCATCTAGATACTCGATACAGCTACTTTACTGCACACTGCCTGTGTATGTGTGTGTGTGTGTGTGTGTGTGTGTGTGTGTGTGTGTGTGTGTGTGTGTGTGTGTGTGTGTGTGTGTGTGTGTGTGTGTGCATGCGTGCGTGTGTGTGTATGAGAGAGGGAGAGAGTGAGAGATTGTCAGATAGGAGAAAAAAACAGAGACAAACACTTATGTGCAAAGAAATATGCTCAGTGATCACATCTATGCATTAAAGAAAGGCAGAAGGAGAGAAATGTAGATGTGTGATCACTACAGGCAAGTTGGGGGTGAGACAGAGGTGCACTTACTTCCAAAAACGATCAATTCATTCAACATTTTCCATATTCCATAATAAATCCTGCTAGATTTAAGAGCATTGGAAATATCAGTTGGCAGCTGGAGTCCAGTAATATATTCACTGGATTATTGGGAGGTACACATAATGAGAGCACTGAACTCCTCATCTACAGAGCACAAAGCACAAGCTGTACACAGCCCTGTCCTCTGATAGTGGCACTTTATAAATCACAACTCAGGAGGCAGAGAGTCGTCCAAACATAAAACCTCAGAACTCTAGGCATATGGCTGTATATGTGTGTGTAGGTTCTGTGTGTCTGAGGGTGTGTGTTTGAGTGTGTGTGTGTGTGTGTGTGTGTGTGTGTGTTTGTGAGAGTGCATTTGTGTGTGTGTGTGTGAGTGAGAGAGAGAGAGAGAGTGCTTGTGTGTGTGTGTGTGTGTGTGAGAGAGAGAGTGCATGTGTGTGTATGTGTGTATGTGTGTGAGAGAGAGAGAGAGAGTGTGTGTGTGTGTGTGTGTGTGTGTGTGTGTGTGAGAGAGAGAGAGAGAGAGAGTGCATGTGTGTGTATGTGTGCATGTGTGAGAGAGAGTGTGTGCTTGTGTGTGTGTGTGTGTGTATGTGTATGTGTGTGAGAGAGTGTGTGCTTGTGTGTGTGTGTGTGTGTGTGTGTGTGTGTGTGTGTGTGTGTGTGTGTGTGTGTGTGTGTGTGTGTGTGTGTGTGTGTGTGTGTGTGTGCACGCCTTGCAGGCAACAGGCCTGGCAGGCAGTACAGCATGGTGCTCTGGTGTTTGTCTGCAAGGCCGTTGGAGATCTGCGTGGCTTTAAAAGCTCCCAGGCCTCTCTGGAAGGACAGATGGGCTACAGACACATGACAGCACCGTAACAGGCCCTGCCCTGCACACCCGTTTCTCCACCCCCCCCCACCCCAGCACCGCCCCCTCCAGCCCCCAGCTCCCCCCTCCTCCTGACAGCACCGCAGCCCATGCGGCTCGACGCGTTACATAACCCTGCCTGATTTAGGGCTCTCGGTGGCACTTCCGCGGTTGCGCTCAGTCCGCTCATTAAAGGGAGGATGTCATCACTCCGCGACACCCCGGGGAGCGCGACGCATCACACACATCCGCAACCGGGCCGGCCGCCGTCTGGCACAGCCCGCGACATCCCCTAAATCTGTCGACGCAGCCTACCGCGAGTACGCATGCACGCGAGTGCACGTGCTGACGCGCGTGAGCGCCAATCCAAGGGCCAGGGCACGTGGGTGGAGTCCCGCTCAGTTGGGGGTGGGGAGAGACACACCCCTGCTCCTTCCCTCCGGCATATGGCTGGAGGTGTGAGCACCAGGTCTCCTTACAGACGTACCACTATACACTGACCAGATAAGCCGCTCACGACAAGATAAGAGAGCCTTGCCAACCCAGAGGGGCTGCAGACACACACACACACACACACACACACACATGCAGGCACATGATCAGTTACTTTCTCAAACCATCATATTCCATCATATAGCTACCATCATCTCATACTCCAGAGTTCTGCTCCTAATTAGATACCCTCTGTTCTGAACTTTGCAAAGCAAGGGTCGTCATCTCTGGTGCTGTCCAGCCGTCCTGGGCTCAATCACCTTCATGCAGCCAACCCAGCACCTCAACACCGTTCAGACAGCAGAAGAGCCCAAGGATGCACAGTGGAACCTTGCAGCAAGCATGTTGTACAACCAGCCATAGACTAACTTTGAAACGTACAACCAGTAAACAATACAAAGCAGGAAAAAGTAGAACAATGAGAGTAATAAATGAGAAAGCTGCACATTTGTTTTTACAATACACATTCATACCAGTGATGTTCAGTTTTATATTAATTGCTGTTCCTTTAAACATGTCTCTGATTTTACTCTTTCCCGCTCTTTTTTGTCCATTTGTGAGGTTTTACGCACACAAAAAAAGCTGGAGTTGGATCCAGCCACATGTGTTGTGTGTAACAACCAAGGGGAAATCAATTCAGATGCTAATGAGAGAGGCCCTAATTTATTAGCTGCTGAGGAATGCGTGTTACATTAATTTCAACTGTAAACAATTATTCCAGGGCGAGATTTATGGCTGTGTGGAGTCGAGGCAACATCGACACAAAGCCGCTTTTATCACACTTTCAAAGCGTGCTACTTTTAGATAAGATTATGCTTTCAATTTTGAATACGCCTCCGAGGTTTTTGAGTGTTATATTGGAGTCCATCTATAACTGTCAGATTCTTGTATTCTATAGGCTCGCTCCATTCAGTTTGGATTACCTCATGTCCGTGATTGTAGCCGGCGCATTCATTGTAGACTTCTGTAGCATAATAAGGCTTTCATGAGAGAAAAATACATTTTTTAATTCCATATGTAATGTACCTACTCTATGAAAATAATGAAGATACTCCGTTTTCATTCTCCGACCACCAGTAGCATAAGGCCCCCATCCCCAGGTGGGAATTATCAGGCTGCATTGTGCTAACATTATGAACTAGGTGCCCCCTATCGACTGTATTAAGAACTGCACCATACATGATTTATTTTTTGTGAGTCAAAAAATTTGCATTCTTCCTTTTTAATTGGGTATGACAAGTGGTAAGTGTTCTCCGACAGTGACACAACCGGTAAACGAAAAATGTTTACACACAAACATTACAAATATTTAGTCAGTTTATCTAGAAACAGAAATTATATTTATTAAAACAAGCAACGTTAAAGACAATTATGTTTTCAGTAGACCATATCATAATAAAATAGAAAGGGCTGGTAAAATAAAACTCTAACAAGCAATGTTAAAACATAAATGCCAAGCAATGGCAAACATTTAATTTGATATTTGGGTGTAAAAAAGTTTGAGGGAAAATGGCTTTGCTAGCTTGGCTGTATTGGACAACCTATTTATTAAGGCTCCTCCATCGCACATAATCTAAATTACCTATGTTGCTTGAGGCTACCAAGAACTATAACCTGGTGGATGCTCTGTGCTGTCGTAAGGGGTCTGGTGCAGGTCTTCACCCAGTCCAGAACCGGGGTAATGGGAGTCCTTTTATAGCCTGAACACGGCCAGGTGGCCTCATCCTGAGCCAACAGCCCCATGAAGACGCTCGGCCCGAGGGGGGCGCTCATCCTGCGGCTGCCCGTGCTACGGCTCCCGCACGGGGCCAGTGAGAGCTGCCTGCCTCCCGAACCATCCGGGCTCCTCTCCTTTGCAGGCCGTTAAAAGATGAATGCCTGTTATCGGCCCCGTGCGATGACAGCGTGTTTCAGTGTGGCCCGCCGCACCCTCGGCCCCTGCCAGTGTCACTAAATCGCTGACTCAGTTCCCTCTTCCGTCGATCCATCACGCAGCCGTGGGCCACGACCGCGGCCAGCAGGTGTAGCGCTAGTCGTCCCCCCCCCCCCCCCCCGTCCCCACGGAGACGCGGGAAACACCTGCCCCGTTGCCTCCCCTCTCCCCGCGACTTCATCAGCAACACGCCGCTCAGAAAGGGGGGGGGGGGGAAACAAAACTGTCCTGGCAGCAGTTTGCTGCTCGTTTGTCGCAGGCGGGGACATTAGAGGAGCGTGGCCGGCCGGGCCAGGTGGAGGCTGGCTTGGAGAGAGGAGCCCACACGCATGCCCAGAGTCTGGCTACCAGCGCCGGCTGCAAAACGCAGCACATAAGCACAAAGCGGAACGTCCGAGCCAGCCGCATTAATCAGTGCTGTGGAGTTTAGCACATGTGACCCTGCTCGCTTTTCAGAAATAGGGATAGACAATGAATTCCTAAATGAATAGCCAGGAAGGTAATTACATTTGAAAGTAGGAAAGCGTTGTGTGTGCACGCTCGCGCGCGTGTGCGTGCGCGTGCGTGTGCGTATGTGTGTGCGTGTGTGTGTGTGTGTTGTTTGTGTGTGGCAGCCTGTCGATTGGCAGAAGGTGGAGGGCTACAGTACCTCCCCACAGAGTTGCAGTAAATAAAGCTTTATTACAGCATAGTATTGATGCCCCCTTCACACACACATCAATACTGCAATAACATTTTTCTCATGCCACCCTGATTTCACCATCTCTGCTTTATGGACTGGACACTGTGAAGTTTCCTTTACAAAAAAAATGTCCCTTTAGCTATGACTAAAGTAGCAATTCCAAATTATGTGAAAATAGTGAAGGAGACTCGTGGGGCGAGTGAGAAATATTGCTTCCTTTTCATTAGCGTTTGAACAATTCCAGGAACATTTCAGTTAAGGTTTTCAGCGTTTTCATGGTGTGAATGGAGTATGTGGATTTCCAAAGCCCTCACCCACTCCACACACGTGGTTCAGAGCTTCCATGAATCAATATATGTTCATACCCCAGCAGGGCTATATCAATCAACTCTACCCTAATATAATAAAAAGCTATTTAATTCTCTCCAGCAGTCTGTGGAAAGCAGTTCTGTACTTCTAATGCTGGGCTCTCACTGAAAGATAAAACTTGATGAAGAGAGTTTTGAGTACTTTTATTTAGGCCTGTACATGGAAAATTATCCCAGATATTCCAACACTATTCCCTGATACGGGATATTAGGCGCTGACAGCGGAGGAAACTCACTGTGCCAAGGTGCTTTCCCATGCGTTTACCTCAAAATTGTTTGAGTTTATTGAATATGCTTACGATGGTCTCCATCAGACAGCTCTACCGCTGCTCTACCGCTCATAAAGGCCTACAAAACTGCAGCAGGTCATTCATTTAGAGTCTACGTGGAATGAAAATCGCTTCCAGGAGCTACTGCGCACTGGCACGTGAGTGCAGTGATGCGTTTCTCAGACATGGAAACGTAGAAGGTCCATTTTGCACGTAAAGTAAACCGTCTGGCGGAGTAATAGGACAGGGAGCGCAAAGGCTGCCAGGTACCTGGTAGGCGGTCCGGCATTCGGCCAGGGATCTGTCTTTCTCCATAGGCTAACATCCAGTGATGTGGGGAAGCGCGGTTCTGCTGTAGTATTTGATAGAAGCGCATCTCTGCGGCACTTGGCGCTGGTGCGGCACCATGCCGAGCTGATTACGAGTCCTTGGAAGAAGAAATGTGCTGCGATTAGAGTTTCCATAAACATTCAAAGCCATTCAGATTTTCTGATTTAGTAGCTAGAATTTGGCCAGAAAGGAAAACTCATATTTTACTACATAACTTTGAGTGCATCGGTATCGCTGGGAAATATAATGTTGATTCATTATATATGTTGTCATAGGACGTCATATCTTTTTTGTGTATGTGGTCTTGTGTGCGTGCAAAGTCTTTAACTCATAAAATAGTAATTAAAAAGTTATGGGGTCATTATAACCATAAACCTGATTCCAAAAAAGTAATACTGTAACTCGTCGTGCAAAGGTGAATTTTGGCATTGGCAGACATGAAAAATAAGTGAAATCTAACCAAAGGCGCCCGATTTGAGCAACACTGTTGATTCTATTTTTATTTGGTGTGATTTACGCCCAGTTTCCTCTATGTGCTCGCAAAGGAAACAGGTGTGCCGGATTGCTCCTTTTCTCAATTCCTGGGAGAGAAACTGGCGCATACTGATGGGCCCGCTTGGCTTTGTACTTGCATGTGAGCGGGTGGTAAACTCAGCCTAAACCGATTCTCGCCTCCCCGTCAGTAATTCTCAGTTTCCTCCGTATTTCCACTTGCGTATGTCCGTTTCGCCTAAACCGAGGAGGCCAGGGGGTTTCATCGCGGGTTTCCTCCACAGCGCGGAACCGCCACAGTGTTTCCCAGGACAAGGTCAGCCCTCACCTTCAGCGGCGCCCTGTGTAGTACCAGGTGATGTCAGCCTGGTCCGGACGCTCAGACCCTTTGATCACAGAGCTGTAGGTCTGCTGGGTCGAGCCTCGTTTGGTACCTATTCTGTTTACTGCCACTCTAAATGCTAATCATTCAACATGCTAATGAGGTGTGGGAGGATGTGCTGTTTGAAAACTGTGTGGTCCCACTCCAAGGTTAAAAAAGGGAGAGAAGTCACTACCCTAAAAAAGGTTATAAAATTATGGAAATTCAGCCAAAGATATTAATGCGCTAAATAATATCTGGGCTATTGGCAAAATGAAGACTATCTGGCCAACTGTAACCTTTTTAAATTGGAATTAGATTTGCTAAAATATTGCATTTTATGGTTTTAATAAACATGGACTATTTTGTGCTAGTATTCATTTCAATAATAATAAGACGACGACGAAGAAGAAAAACGTGTTGGCAGTTGAGAATTTATCGTATTATCCAGAAAATATGACTATTTCCCTATCAAATAATTTGAGAGTTCCATGGATAATAGCGCCATCTAAAGGTCATTTGAAAATGCAGCTTTAAAAGATGGTAGGCCGTTTCTGCAACAGTCTAATCCAACACGGCTCCTGCAATGAAAATTCTCCCTGTGGAGAATATTTACTGTGGGTAACTACCTGTAACAACGCGGGATTTACTTGTATTTACGTAACGTTTTTATTATTATTTTGTATAGATATAGACAACTTTAATTATAAGCACATTACAAACTCCAGACATTGGTAGCACGTATAGATGCACATGGATATCCACATAAACATACAGACAGCTAACTACACAAAAGTACAATATACAAAAAAGGCCCCGGACATCATGCACACCGGAGTTATATACAAAACAATGTATAAAAAGGTTAAATATATATTAATAATAAATAAATATTATTCAAGGTTAACATGCATTACTGCAACACTTGTTAATTTGTATAGAAGAACGCTGCCAGTTCTTTGTCGTAATATTAATAATATACTACTGTACAGTGATAATTACATAGCTAAGAGATTATAACAATATATTATAATTAATAGTACTTAGTTTGCTTTCAAAGGTTAAATAATTTTGGGAGGGCCGGTTAGATGTACACACCATATGTATTATGTGTGCGTGTATGTATGCATAGCTCTACTATCTTGAACATAGACTAGTGAGTGTCAACGTGTAGTGCTTCAGAAGCACTCTGTGTGCATAACTAATGGCTTCGGTCCGAAACATCCTGTTTTTAAACCTTGTGAACTATACTGATTAGTAAGCATATGAAGCTACATACGAGTTTAGGAACATTAAGAAACATGCATTTTCACATTGCAGCATTGCTCTCTTGAGGCTAGAGAGGATTTACAGCACCACTTGGAAGACAGCAGGCAAATATGCAAATATCCCTGGTTTCCACTCCGCCTCAGTGGCGCCCCAGAGTAAGGCCCTAAGTCAATAAAACATGCTTTCTCTTCTGGGCTACTTGGGCCAGGCTAGACAACTGCAATATATATATATATATATATATATATATATATATATATATATATATATATATATATATATATATATATATATATATATACAGTATTTTATGGTATGCTCTACAAATTGCTAGAAGTTTGCAGATTTTAAAAGTATGTCAGTTCTTATCAGTTAAATCGTAAAAAAAAATCAATAGGCACTGTGCCCATGTTCAGAAGAACTGGCTCACTGCGCCATCTACTGGTAATACAAACACACACAAAAAAACCTTTTTCTTTAAAACTTATAATCTATCCCCGTTTCTAGCACCATTTGTAAAATTAGCAAGCAAAAGTAAATGTTGTTTGTGGAGTTCACAAAAATATCTGTTTTGCAAAGGGATGAGGGCTAAACATCAGGAATTAAAGTTACAGCCGACACATGACGTGTGAATATACTACCGCGCTAGCACGCGCTAGCCTCCCTTCTGGCTAAAGGGCACCTGCTGTCTGCTTCGCCACGCTAAGATTTATCTATAGCTCCCGATGACAGGGACCGCTGACACCTAGAGACTGCGAGAAATCATTTGAGTTTGTAAGAGGTATAAAATCCAGGTTAATTATTGCCTTAAGTGCTGTCTTTAAAGCCAGAATAAATGATACCCAGCTCGTTATTTCACCAGTGGGTTACGTCATAGGTGTATCTGCCAAAATGATGCAGTTACTCTACACAAGAAAGGGTAAATCAAGGGGACCATGGCGGCCAATTCATCTGGGCATCTGCTCCTAAATACTTACACCCAATGTATCTACCAAATTATTTATTATCTAGATTTTATCATTAGTGTCTCTAAATACCTATTTTGTCATATGCTCATTTTCAGGTTACCTGAAGGCTGGCTACCTGAAGGCTGGTTGTAGTTACTGTGTGGTAGTAACTGTGTGCGCCGCACTAGTTATCACATAAATGCAACGAGTAATTAACCTGCATAAAAAGGAACTGTACTCTTGCAGTGGAGAGGAGGGCGTGAATTTATATATTTTGCCTATTATTTGCCCAACCTCTCTTAACCGACTGCTGCATCCACAAAAATTAATTATTCATATTGCATGCAGTGATTTCTTTTACAGTTTTTTTTATGATTGTTTACACATAAAAATAACAGTTATTGAAACCTGACACTCTAGGAGCAAAACACTAGCCCAGATTTTCTCAACTTACCATTCCAGAACTGCCTTCCACTTTTTGCAATGCAGACATTTCTCTACTTTAGGCACAGAAGTCTAACATGACGTCACTTCTTTGCAATTTCAAGACACCGTCTCTCATGACATCACACCTGTGAAGCAAGCGATCCGACACAGAAATCAGATGTACCGACACTTAATTACAAACTCTATAAAAACACTATAAAAGGCAATAGGTAAGCTTGCTTGTCTTCAAACCTGAAGGCAACGCTGCAGTAAGAGGAAGAGGAAGAAGGAGAGTGAGGAAGAGAGAGTGTGTCCATGAAGAAAGAGGTTAGATTGAGGAAGAGGTAGAGGTTGATCTAGAGGAGGACAAGGACCAAGAAGATGGGGACCAAATTTAGATCTGATGAGATCTGAGCAATATTGGCTGACCATGTTGTAAACCGAGGGGTGACTTTGAGACAGGGAAGAAAACTCTGCCCAACCTCAGCAGACACACTGCTGCAACAGTGATTTGGGCATTTTGAAAAGAGCACATGTAACAAACAGCTTTTCTTTACTGTCAACAGTAAAATCAGTTCTATATAACCTGCTATACGTACTACATCAGTACTCTTTGGTACCCATTCATTGCATCCCATGTTTGAAATAATGTCTCATATGCTGTGACATTTTACATGTATTTAGATTGGTCTACATAGGACTGAGTGTTGAGAATTTCAAGGAGCAAAGGGCCACATGTTCTCAAAGGAACAAGTGAGAGTAGCTATGTATATTATAGTAGCTATGTGATAATATTATGCTATGGCATACTATATCATCTATGTACAGAGAGCTACGGTAAACCTGATTTTGGCCAGTAATGCCACATGTTTAACAGAAGTTCAGTTCAGTAGCAGATAGGGTGGCCTCCATAGTCAGGCAATTCACAGAGGAATGGTAACATGTTTAGTACCTGAAGTTTCAGTGCAATAAAAGTATATAGGAAGATGGCTCTGTAGAAAGAGGATAAATAGTATTAGAGGACACTTGGAATGTGAGGATGGACAGACACGTGTTCTCAAAACAAGAGACTCTCCTTTCAACTGCATTAAATAAAGCTGTGGATTATATCCATTTTGAAGGGATCAACTTACAGCAGTCGGTATCTTGCAATGCAAGCTGATATCGATGAAACAAAGCCATCTGAAAAGAAAAAAAAACATTTGAGTACCGCTTTGAGTGCAACTGAGAAGGACATTGAGCACAGACATCGAAATATGTGCCAGAAACCATCGATTTACAGTACTGCTGCATTACATGCTGTGTCACAAAACTCATTTTGGCCTGTTTGCACTGTGTGTATTGGGAATATTTGAATTGGTAGCCATGGAGAGCTCGATGAATGCATTTGAGTGAAGCTGCATACAGTGTCACGGAGAGGAAGAGGGGTCGCCCGGGCAACGTGGCGGGAATGTGACCCTACACACAGCTATCAGCAGTTATGGGGTTCTCCATCACCACGTTACATTAGTGCCTGACAACACGGAACATCTGCTAACATTTCTGGATGATCTACAGGATGCCGTGTTTGGGCCAAACAGGGAGATCCTGAGCAGTGTCTCCACGTACAAGTATATATGTGTGTGTGTGTGTGTGTGTGTGTGTGTGTGTGTGTGTGTGTGTGTGTGTGTGTGTGTGTGTGTGTGTGTGTGTGTGTGTGTGTGTGTGTGTGTGTGTGTGTGCGTGCGTGTGTGTGTGTGTGTCATTTGGTCCAGCATAAGCTAGGTGGTTTATCAATAAGCATCATCTCAGAAATGTTTGTTCTACCATAATCTCTCAGATTTATCACAGAAGCCCCTAAATCCAGGAATATCTACTGTAGTCAGTGGATCCTGTATGTGATGACATAAGAACGCATTCTTTCCAATGCTGGATTCCACATGCCAAAGGATTTTTCCCTCTGCTGTCTAGTAAGCTGAAGATGAAGTCCTGTGGCAGGCCAGCATAAGGGACATGATGCAGAAGCAGAATGAATAGCTGACATTCCTTACTGTCAATACAAATAATAATACAAATACAAATAAATAAATACAATACAAATATTTCGCATACAGCTCATATATTTTTAAACTTCATAGAAATATATACATGAATCCAGTTTTCATAAATAAAACTCTCCCAAGAGTTCTGTGTTTTGGAATTATACAGGACTCTGTAATGCCTGATGTGTGTAATAACTGTAGCATGTAATAACTATGGTGCAGCGTTTATGCATTGAATAACTTTGTGTGTCATCTGATAGAAGCGTTTGTTTTTGAACAAAGATTAAATTTGTTTGATTTAGCAAGACAAGTCAGGTTTTGTGAATGTTGCTCAAGGTTTTATCTGAATCTCATCTTTAACAATCTCGAAGACCTGTTTTCAAAATCATGCAGAAGGCTTTCTTAAAAAACCAACATAAAGATCCAACCATTTAGGTCCAAAACTAAAACCAGTGAAGTCATTCCAGAAAGCTACATCACATGAATGGAGAAAATGCTTCAGTATCTCCATCCATCCATACATACATCCTCCCCTGCATATCCGGGTCTGGGTCATATGCAGGGCCGGAGTGGGACACTTTTTCAGCCCGGGAGTTTCATGCCCAAATCCGGCCCAAAATTATTTTCCCCTCCCAATCGGCCCAAACTAGAGATTGACATGAGCCGGCCCATCGGGAATCCTCCCGAATCTCCCGATTAGCCACTCCGGCTCTGGTCATATGGACAACAGCCTAAGCAAAGATGGTTATTTTAGATATTAATACATATATTAATACTTATGAAAAGAAAAGGTGTATCTCGCACCATCTCCTGAATGCAGTTTGATCAAAAATCCCTTTTATTTTCACAGTGAGGTAAGTTGTGTTAAGCTTCAACTTGATACCTAGCACATGCAAAGCGGAAACACTTATCAGCTAAAATGATTTGTCAACATTTGTCAAAGAGCACAAGCTTAAGAAACAAGCTTCAGCAGAATTAAACACATGTTATGAGACATTTTTGTAGCCCCAACAGTTTTTGTAATGAGGTGTGTGTGAGTGCGTGTACGTATGTGTGTGCGTGTCTATCTGACAGAGTGAGTAAACATGTGTGGCCTATGAAATATCTCAGTGTCACGATGCTGTCATCTCAGAGTGCTAAGAATAAAGGTGTGTGACAAACAGCCTACCAGCAGCACCGTCCCTGGGAGGCAGCAGAGAGAACCTCTCAAAAGTTCTCGCTGCGACTCTGGAACAACAAACAGCACACAACGCTCACCTACACGATCACACTCTATCCCACAGCACAGACAGCCCACTGAACGCATGCTTAATAAAAGACGCACAGATAAAGACATCAGCACAGCCGTGCTAGTGGGGAGATCTAAAAACACTCATTGATCAATGTCACAACACTGAAAAGTAGGTAAGAAAAACTGTCAGGAAAGTTCTTATGTAGTTCAAATGAAATGTTAGTAATGATAGTAAGAAAGTAAGGGTGACATGAATAAAACTTATTTGAAGGCATCACTATGCAATGTGAGCTTTTAGAAATATTAAACCCCAGTTTTCTGAGTGTATTAGATAAGCCTTCAAACTTTGGATGAATTCTCTGCATACTATTACCTGGCCTGGTTTTAAACACAACCTCATGCTAAGAATGTATAAAGCACAGCCTCCATTCAGAACTTTTGCCAGGTTTGAGGTCCATAATATATAAACACAAAACGTCCTCTCCACGTTCTATAAATATAACACTGCTTAACCTCTCTGTATTTCTGTATACTCTGTTTGAGCTCTCTGACTTGTTTTTTTATTTTAATATTTGGTTTGAATATCACCCATGCTGAATGTTTTGTGCAATCAAGTATCACGGATACTTTATGCCATAAGTTAGAGAACAAGAATTTGCCGAACAAATCTTGACATCTCCTACATCTTGACAACTCTAAGTTTAAAAATGAGTCACTGCACTTTGACAGTTAAGTACAGGAACAGGGGTATCTCTACCCCAACAGTGGGTTGCCATGACACCTCCCTAAAGGGACATTTAGAGCCCAGGACCATTCGACATAGTTTAAGAGGTATTACAGAGAACAATCAAACTGATGGTAGCTATGCAGTTTAACTCTCTGCAATCACTTCAGTTGAGAACAAGTATTATTTCTTTTATTAATTTACATATTCATTTATTTTGTATAGTTTCCTGGTTTTGTACACCTCACCACTAATTGAATGCAAACAATAGGACTCAATTGTATCTAAAATTGAATTTGCTTAAAGGTAATGCACCAGATTTTTTGGGATCAGGGAAAAGACAAAACACAGCTATCACAGTGGGTATTAGAAGATGCTTCAAAGATGTCCTGGGGGAAAAATATTCTACACAGGCATTCAGCAAAAAAAAGCACTCTATGTGTGTTTATATGTATAAAACAATTCATGGAACTAAATGCAGACTTTCTAGCATTTCTGCACAACTTACTAACCTTGACCAATATTCAGCTATTGCAAACATATCTCGATTAAAATGCATTAAATAACTTCATTTAACAACTTCACAATCCATCACAGCTATAGCACCATCTGCAGGACAAAATTCCGTTGTACATGAGAATGATTTCTTTACAAAACAG
This sequence comes from Brachyhypopomus gauderio, assembly GCF_052324685.1. Classification (NCBI taxonomy): domain Eukaryota; kingdom Metazoa; phylum Chordata; class Actinopteri; order Gymnotiformes; family Hypopomidae; genus Brachyhypopomus; species Brachyhypopomus gauderio. Next base: position 18,468,421 of record NC_135214.1, read on the forward strand.
GAACATTTTAATGATTAGATTCATGAACTGATGTAAGATTGTAGCCCAAAACTGCCCAGATTGTTCATATTACATAACACATGAAGTAAAGCATTCTGAAACATACTACTTTTTGTTGCAGGGATACATGAGAAAACAAGCAATAATAATAATAATAATAGCCTAATAGTAATAATTAAAGTGGAAATATTCTCCATTTACATTTTCAAAACGGACACTACACTAATGTGTACAGTAATGGCCTTCAGTGACATGACACGTCAAAGTACAAAGTAGAAGGAAGATTTTTAAGCAACCAGCAGGTGGCATAATGCACCACCCTAACTATCAGATGTGGTATTGTAGGAATTAGATTGTGCTAGTTACATTAATAATAAAAATCAGCTTGCCTGCATCTTTAACGTTTTTCTTAAGCGCCTTATATATTCGCTGTACACAGTCCATTTATGGAACGCTTAGAGTAAACACTTTCCTATAGAAATGAGAGGAAACGGAGAAAGAAGTGACTTAGTGTAAAGTTAGGGGTTCTAATCATGCCCAGCTAAAAGACAATGTCAGTTACTTTTGTGTTCAAGGTTCATCTTAAGGGTTATTTATATAATATAATCAAGTCAACACTGTTAACCCAAAAAAATAAAACACTGAATAAAGGTCTGTATATAAAGTCTATATATAAAGTTTGTTTATACTGCAGTTAAAAATGTAGATATTAAAAACTGTAGTGAAGCACTGTTTTTAGAGAAACAGGATATTTCTCTATCTCTCGTTCTCACACACACACACACACACACACACACACACACACACACACACACACACACACACACATATATATATAGCAAATGAAATGTAGAAATGTCAATCATTGTACCCTTCTGATGACTTTAATGATGACTTTCTTATGTCATTAACATTAATGATCAACCTTTATTAATAACATGAATAAATAGTTTCTCATGTTGCAACTTCATGAGTAACACATCCTCGCCCAGGTTGACGATAACCCACCCGATGGAGACAGCGGTGATAAATGGCGCTCCTGCCATCTTGTGGTGAACTTTGACGTTGCAGTCAAAAGCAACGGCAAATTTCCGCCTTGTGTCAATAAGAGGGGGCACAGATACCGGAACATGGAGGTATAGCTATGTTATTATGTTGTATTGAATTGCATATATAAACATTTAAAATAAGCTTCATATAATTTAAGAGAAAATTTTTAATTATCGCGTAAACTTATGTCGCCATTCTCAATCTTGATAGCTAGTCAGCCTGGCCGCGTTAGCTGCAGTTATCCAAGTAGCTAAGCTAGCTCCCTCCTGTCAGGAACATATTTTTGTGTCATCATAAATGTAATCATGCCATCATGTCTCTGTCACCATAAGCTCGGATATTATAAAAGTATCGTGGGCTGTGAGCTCGTTGTTTCATTTAGGAGAAAGGTTTAAATGAAGAAAGTCCGTCACTAGCTACGTAGCGAGCTAAGTTAGCATAAACGCTGGCTACACGGCATAGGCCGCTAGGTTGCTAGCTAGCAACAATGTTAATAAGTAGCTTGAAGGTCGTTTTGTAACGTTAGCCGAGAGGCCCATTTTTACTGTCGTTTGTGAACCTTTCCGTAGTTTCACCACAGCCCGTTTCAACAAGAGTGAATGTTGCGAGTGTCCCGCAAAAATTAGTTACAACATGGAGGAAAGGAGCGAGAAGACCTCTAAAATGGCGCTGGAGGGAATCCACCTGGAACATTCTAGACGTTGTTGCAGCTAATAATAAAAGTCCTTATACTAACATTTTCTCCCAAGAGCCCAACTAGCTAGTTAGATAGGTGTTTAACTAATTTTAAGAAAGTGTATATACAGGGAGAGGGTTTATTTCCCCACACACGAACCTAAACGCGGTAACTGCCAGCGACGGGACGGGCCATCTTTACTGTAGCTAACGCCTCCCGTACAGAACTCTTTTATTATGCAGTAAAATGTGAAGATCAAAGCTTAATCTCATGGCACGTCCTGTTTGTTCTCTGCGAAAAAAGGAAAAAACTGATTTCTGCATTTCATAGTAAGGGCATGTTTTCTCTGATGTGAACAGAGCCATGACAGTAAGGAGCCAGAGCAGCTGAGGAAGCTGTTCATCGGCGGCCTGAGCTTCGAGACCACAGAGGACAGCCTCCGCCTTCACTTCGAGCAGTGGGGCAAGCTCACGGACTGCGTGGTTAGTCAAGTCTACCGTGTTATTTTAGAAGCTTTTTTTCTCTTTGTAACATATTCTCTATTATTACGTAATTATCTACTATTACGTAATTATCTATTACGTTTTCTCTTACGTCCTTATGTTACATTTAGCTTTGTGGTAGATGTAATTCTCGGACTATCGTTGTAATGATTATTGTACTGTCTTGCTCACCTTTGCAGGTGATGCGCGACCCTGGAAACAAGCGGTCCCGAGGGTTTGGGTTCGTCACCTACTCCTGCGTGGACGAGGTGGACGATGCCATGGCGGCTCGCCCCCATAAAGTTGATGGCCGCGTGGTTGAACCTAAACGTGCAGTTTCCCGAGAGGTGTGTTATGATCCAGCACTGTCAGACAACTCCCTGTTGTTAGAAATTTATTGGTGTACAGTGTTTATAGTGTGTGTATCAAAGGTAAGCTTCTCAGAAATTCAATGACTTTACCTCAGTGTATTGAGGTGAGGTCAAGTCTAATGTGCAATACGAAAAACCTATATTTAATATAACCTATCTATAGCAAACAAAAACAATGTTATTTACTTAGATTAACTTTGCTGATCTAGGATTCCAATAAACCAGGAGCTCACTTGACAGTGAAAAAGATCTTTGTGGGTGGCATAAAGGAGGACACAGAAGAGCATCACATACGTGAATATTTTGAGCGGTATGGGAAAATTGAAAACATTGACATTATGGAGGAGCGACCTACAGGCAAAAAGAGAGGGTTCTGCTTTGTAACTTTTGACGATCATGACACTGTGGATAAAATTGTTGGTAAGAGAATATTCAACTTCTTGTGGAGGTCTTTTTTTTTGTCTGAAAAAATAGTTGTTTCTGGTAGTGTAAGTATGTAGCATAAACTTCCATTGTGTTCCATTGTGTCTCTCTTAAGCCCAGAAATACCATACCATAAACTCTCACAATTGTGAGGTCAGGAAAGCACTACCAAAACAGGAAATGCAGACAGCTTCTAACCAGAGATGTACGTATTTAAATTCACATCCTCTATACATGTGTGTTTGTGTGCGTCATAGTAGTATAATTATGTATATTTTCAGTTTGCCATTCTAGTATATATAAACTAGAGGACATGAGACCATGGGAAAAGTCTGATTATTTCTCAGCTTCCTCTTTCTTCTTTTCTGTTTTAGATCGTGGAAGTGGAGGAGGCAATTTCACGAGTAGAGGGGGCAACTTTGGAGGAGGTAACTTTGGAAGAGGTAGGCAAGTTTCCCACCCCTACGTCTGCATTCCTCAGACAGAAAGAACGCAACCAACACTATACTGCTTTGTACAGGAGGCTACGGAGGCAGCAGAAGCTATGGAGGTGATGGCTACAATGGGTTTGGAGGAGGAGATGGTAAGGGCATTTAATTTCACAAGGGAGTACTGGGGTCATGTTGATGTGTCCATCTTTATTGAGAAAAGTGGACTGATTTAAGCCTTTCATGCTCAGTGTAAATTTTATTTTAACTCCCCATTGGAATTTCTTTTTATGTCCAAGTCTTGGAAACTGGGCAATTAAGTTTAAACCGACACATTCCTTTGTATGTCCTCAGGTGGGAACTATGGTGGTGGACCAGGTTATGGTGGTGGACGTGGAGGATTTGGTGGAGGCTCTGGTTACGGCCACCAGGGTGGGGGCGGCGGCTTTGGAGGATATGACAACTACAGCGATGGACGCAGTTTTGGTGGTAAGTATGGCTGATGGGGCCAAGCAGGTGTTATCACTGAAGACATTTGCACAAGCTAGTTGAAATATTTTGTACAGATCGTCAGCAAGAGATTTGTCTGTTCAGTTTGAAACATGCTGGAGTTGCACTTGTGACTTTAGGCTACATTAGTTAAAGCCACATACTTTTCCAACTTTCAGGAAACTTCGGGGGTGGTGGTGGTGGTGGTGGAGGCGGAAGCTACAACGACTTTGGCAATTACGGAGGTCAGCAGTCTAACTATGGCCCCATGAAAGGAAATAACTTCGGGGGGAGAAATTCAGGTGGACCATATGGAGGTAAAATGGTCTCCTGTAATCTATGGTCCTGCTGCACAGCAGCGTGATCTATAACCTTTAGACTTATAACCAAGCACAAGGACAAGCACACAAGGCTTTGTGTTCCTGCTCCCAGGTAGCTATGGTTCAGGAGGAGGGGGCAACTATGGCTCGAGGCGATATTAATGCACGTATGTTAATGGTAAGTCAAATGCAACACCCTTACCAATTAGCCTTAGAGTTTTGCTGACCTAGAATAACTATTTGTTTTATCCTGTATCTATTCAACAGGCTTCAGGTGGACAGTTAGCAGGAGATGAGATGAGTGGAGAGGAGAGGGGATGGGAGGAGAGGAGAGGTCAGGAAAGCAGCAGGTTACTGTGAGACAGCCAGGACCTGCTAGGCAGAGAACTATGGAGACTAAAAAATGGAATCTCACAGAAGGACTGTGCGCACTAGCTGCAATAAGCACGAGTGTAGCCAGGTATTCATGATCTAGTATGTGTTAGTGTATGTACATTCCTTTGATATTACATTTTGTGCATTGCAGAAACCCCTTTGCTTTTTAAATCCTTTTTATTATTATTATTCTACATTTTTTAGAGTGGTATATCAAGTGTCACAGTCGTAGTCAGTGTTTGAATGATATGGTCTTAAGTAATTTTCTCTTTAGTTTATTACATCTTCAAAATTGATAGGTGTTTGTTTATTCAAAAAAGGCCATAAAATAATTTGCAATTTATGTATTTTGTTTATTTGTTTCAGTGTATATATATATATATATATACTTTGGCTTCAAGGTAGTTATTTCTTATCAGTGTCAAGTGTAATTTTCTATTGTTAGTGTGTATGTGCTGTCTTGCGTTGTATGAAAAAGTAAAAGCAGAGTAGATTTGAGGGCATGTAATGGATTCCTTTGTATAAATAGAAGTCTAGATTGTTAACCTATTTTGAAAAGTGAAAAAAGAAACCAGATAAAATAAAGTTGTGTAGAAAATCCCTTTATGAAGTTAGTGCATCATTGAGTCATGGAGCAAGTGCAGTTGTTCTGAGTGATTGTCAATGAGCCCAAAATGTTTGACGTTTTGTGTTGTAAATTTTGAGTATGCTGCTCTTGCATATGAGCAAAGGGGTCTTGAGGTACAGGCAGAGACCACCAAACAGGACTCAGGTGCCCAGTGTGGATGTCAGACAGCACCTCATCTGGACCAGGCAGCAAGTTGTGACAGAAAAGTGGAGGGGCGAGGGACACGTGGAGAGCAAGAATGTGGAGGAAAGCCTTGAGGTGTCCCTCCAGAAAGCTTAGTGTCTCTTTTTGGTTTGTTTGTTTGTTTTTGTTCCATTTTTTTCTTTTTTCCAAGAATAAGCACCTCAAGCCTAGCGAAGGAAGTCTAGTGAGTCCCTGGACCCCAGAGGTGTGACAGCAAATGCTAGCCAGCAGTGGAAGGGGGAGTGAGTATGAGAGTTTGAGACACGAGGGAATAAGGCAGAAGAAACAGGAGGAGGTGACAGTCTTAGGCCCAGGTAAGAGTAACTATTCTGCTTAATTTACAGATTGACACGACGCGGCACTTCAGACAATCTTGTATGACACGTTTTCAGCGAACGTTCTGGATGGGTAAGATTAACTTCTCAAAAAATACATTAGGACCAATATAAAATATCCTCCCATTGCTACAAACATTTACATGTCATTACAGAAGCCCCTTCCCTTTAACTGCATACATTTTATAAAGGAAAAGCCATTTGCTGCTTACCTAAAACCATCTTCTCTAACGAACGAAGCAAAATCAGTGTAAGTATATGGATGTTGAGAAACATTTTATTATAAAAGCAGTGTGTCATTAAAGTGCAGAACAAGGTAATGTGTATTAAAAAATGTTTAGAAAGTGAGGAACTGAATGTTCTTGCTATCCCCACCACCACACCTGTACACTGATCCTGGTAAGTGCAAACCTGTAATACCAAAAAAACACGTATTTAAAAAATCTTTGGACATGTAAGATGATTTCAGAGTAGATATGCCCATTCTGTAACTTTAATATCACTGCCATCTAATCTCCGTTAAAGGCGCCTCTGTTTCCTCGTCCTTCCTGAACCCTGATCCACCGGAAAGATTCAAACATGCATACTTGGCTTCTTCACTGCACACACCCCTGTGGGTCAGTGTATTTCAGGATTAATCTAGTTCTTTAGCATGTGTTGTTTTTCTGGATATGGGAGGATTTTTTTCTCAGGGATAATTCATACATCTATAATTTGAAATGTTTTATTCACTTCTTCAATCCTGTAGCACCACACATATTTAATGCATGGGTTGTAATTGTCAATGCAAGTATTACTTTAATAAAGGTGTGTTGTAATCTCTGAATCAAGAGTCGCTAGAATGTAATTCCTGTTGGTCTGTACACGTTCCTTTGTATGGGAATCTTTTTTTGTTGTTTTGTTCTGTTACACGCAATAGCAATGTGTAACAGAGGTGAATGTTACGCAATGTTGGTGAATAATTAAGAATACATTCAAACTAACAGTGCAGGTTAAAGCAAGCAAGATGTCACAGCTTCATCTGCGAGCTGAATGCTCTCACTGTTGGATCTAATCTACGCATAATTAATCAATATGACAATATAACAATGCAGCGCAGCTATAAAGCATTAAAGTGCTATTCTTTGTTAACATGATGACGTACATAAAGTGTCTTTGAACCAGCCGGTCCTGTTTGTCCAGTCTGGCCAATGGATTCTGGAGGGCTGGTGTGGGTGGACTTGTTTTTTAAAAGTTTTTTTCAGTGTATGCGGGTAAAAAGTGCCTAACAGTGCAAACACAACAATGTACAAAGCTCTGCTTTGCTTCTGTGTTTGCCCAGCAGGGCTTAGAGGGGCTGATGTATGTGTGTTTCGCAGGGGTGAAGGGAAAGCATTCTATTGCACAATCGCCATTATGGTTTAGCCATTAGCCAATTAGCTTAGGAGCAGTGACTTGCTCCTACACAAATTAAACTGTCGAAGACTGGGAAGTGTGTGTGTGTGTATAATTTTTTATGTATATATATATATATATATATATATATATATATATATATATATATATATATATATATATATATATATATATAGTGTGTGAGAGAAATTAATGGTATTGCATGATGTTTGAACTGTAATTCTGTATATGTCTTATGCAGTCTTTATAATAGTAATAGCAGACAGACAGCGTAATCACCTGATTACATGAATGGTTTATTTTTTTTATAAAGCATGAAGTCAGGAGATAAAATTGCAAGAGAATTGTAAATTAAGATATAAAAACAGATTTGAGTGCCAGTGATTGCAACACAATTAATAGCCTTCTAAAACATATACACAGTACATTGTTTGATATTTCAATAGCAAATAAAGTATAAATGTATTTACAAACCATATAGATAAAACAATCTCAGATAAAATATAAAGAAGTACAAAATATAACAGACATTAAGAATATTAAGAAAGTAGAATAAGCAAAAACTATATAATAGTTCTGCCATCTTTACTGCTAAAGCTTAAGCAAAAATACCTACAAAGTTTTTTTTTGTTTGTTTGTTTTTTCTTTTTTGTCTTCCTTTGCATAGTATTTAGCTAAAGAAAATGCAGTACCAAGGAGGAAAGAAAGCAGGATAAGTGCTAGTTGCTCTTGACAAGAGTCTTTTTGACGCGGGGGACCAGGAAGATGGTGCCGTCGGAGGTGTGTTGGAGGGAGTAGTCACTGGGGGAGTAGGGCCTCCCTTGCTCGTCCTTCAGCATGCTGAACACCTCCAGGTAGAGGGAGCCGAGCTGCTTCTTCAGCTGCCGCAGGCTGCTGCCGTTCTGGCTCTTCTCCTGCAGGAGGCGCTCCTTCTCCTCCTTTAGCGAGTCCAGCTCGCCCTCCAGGCCCATGATGTTCTCCATCTTGCGCTTGCGGCAGTTCTGCGCCGCCACCTTGTTCTTGCCGCGCCGCCGGATGTCGCGGACCAGCGCCAGCTGAGACTCGTCCAGCTGGTGCTTGGACATCATCTCGTTGAAGTCGTCCACGGGCAGGTTGATGATGGCGTCCACGGAGAAGGGGATGCGCAGGGCCCTGGCGCGCTGCTCGTCGCGAGACAGACGCGCCTCCGACCGCCTCTTCTGCTTGTCTTTGGTGAACGGCGGCTTGGAGTAGCCGCTGGCCTCCGCCGGCTCCGTCTTCGGCCGCTTGCCCGTGCCCCCCGGCGGCCGGCCCGCGGGGGGCATCTCCACTCCGGGCAGCCGGGGACTGTCGCTTGGGTCCAGCAACGGGAACATCTCCACGTAGTCAGACTCTGTGCTCGCTGGGCTGCCTTCCATCTCATCCATGTCTGAGTCGCTGAATCCGAAGGAGCCGTCTCCGCTTGAGGACTTCCCGGGAGAGCTCGTTTTTGGACTGGCATCCAGGGACAAGCCAGAATCTGAATCTGGGAATTCTGTCATTGCTTCGGGCTTCCCTGTGCTGAAGTTCCCTGGAGATAAGCTGTGTAGGTCCATGGGCTTGAGAAGGGCGTCGTTTGAGAGGTCATCCAGCTGGCCAACCGCGCTACCCCCTTCATGAGATACAGAGCTGCCACCCACTTTAGCCTCCATGTCAGGGTAGAACATGTCACAGAACTCATCTGGTCCAAAGCCTTTGTTCAAATTTGTGGTTTTTAGACTCATCTGATTAAGGTCGGGAGGTACGCTGCTAAAAGTGGCATCATAGGTGTTGATATACTCAGGCGGGCACAGTTCGGCAGTGTTAGTGGTGATGTCAGTCAGGTCTGGCAGGTACTGGCTGTAGGTTGTCTCCTGTACATCGGCAGGTGGGGCTGTGTTGACGTAACCGGTCATGTCCAACATCTCCTGGATGTTCAAGCAGTGCTAAACAATAAAACAACAACATCTGTGTTATATCAAGAGTACGCCAACACATTATTTAAGCTCATTTAAAAATAAATAATAACCTAATTTTAAGTAAAAGATTCAACAGTGATCTAATTGGAAAGGTTGGACCCAAAACAGGAATCATAGCAAAAACAAGTGAAGTAATGCCTCAGTAGGCAGTCAAACCACAGGGTGACCATCAACATCGCTCATGCAGTGAGTTACTATGGTAAAAGGCGGGTTGAGGCTTCCCTATATCACATGATATGGAAACCTGCTCACATAAAGACTCGCCTGAGAGTTTCTCTCTCTGTAGTCGAACATGAATGACATCTCCTAGTGCTAAGCAGCAGCTGCTATTTCTTGGCTCTTTATGAGCACTTTGATAGCCCTGTAGGATTGTCCCATTAAGGTGTGTGCATGTGTCCTGAGCCGTACTTGCAGATCCATCCAGGTCTGGTCCAAAGGACCTGGCAGCAAGGGATTCTGAGTGAGCATGGGTATTTCTCCAGGCATCATGACGTGGGTGCTGTCTGTGGAGGGAGGGATGGAGGGATCCAAGCAAGGAGGTGCAGACTGGAAGAAGAAAAGGGAAGGAATGATAGAAGCACATTGATTCAATGAGATTCTCAAAAAAATTGTATCTGTAATCCACACAGTTCCACAAACATGCTTATATAATTTTGTAATAAACACACGAGGTCAGTATGAAGCCACGGTCATGTGACGTGTATCAACGCTCTCTCACCTCCGCTGGCTCTACTAGAGGGAACGTCTCCGCCAGCAGCTGCATGCACTCGTCGAACGACATCGCGTCTCCATCCTCTTCTGTGAACGGCACGTTCTGCACATAGCAAGCCGGAGACATGCACGTGAGACCACCGGCGTCACACTCACGGAGGAGAGCACACGACTCCCACCACTGCCATTTTAGATGCTGATCCCTGGTCCGTTTCAAATCAATAATTCAGCACCAAGACACCGTAGCATGTCACGCAGCACACCTCCATGAATACTGCAGCAGAGTGCTGTTAGTACTGCTTATAGGAAGGTGTTTGTCTGAAGCTGTGTGCCACCTACCCTGAAACCCGAAGCACCTGAGTTCCAGTAATTACACTAAAGCAGCCGTAACCCGGCAACCGGGCAACTGCACCCCAGTGGGTTAGCGAGAGGGTGTGGCCTTTCTCAGAACAGAAAGTATATGGAGACTATAAGCCCCTGTGTGCACATGCATATCTGTTTACCTGTGTGACATCGACAGATGCTTTGTTGCATTGCGTGTGAGAGAGCGAGAAAAGGAGTCAGAACATAGCTTGAATTTGTGAGCGAAATCTCAACAGGTGTCTCATTAGCTTGCATTTGAGAGAGAGAGAGAGTGTGTGTGTGTGTAAGAGCGATTTCTACAGGTGCATCATTATCTCGCATCAGAAAGTCATTCAAGTGTGTGTGTGTGTGTGTGTGTACCTGTGCGATCTCTGCAGGCACAGTATGAGCTTGTGGCAGGGCGCTGGTGGTGGGTGTGGTGCGAGGCACAAACTCGCCCGTCTCCTCGTCGAGCTGCAGCTGTGACAGCAGAGCCTTCTCCTGCTCCTTCACCCTCTGCAGCCTCTTCTCCTCCTCCAGCTCCCTCTGACGCTGCAGCTGCACCTCCTTCTGCCTGTAGCTGAAGTCAAACACCTCCCTCCCTGCTCCCAGGTCTATGTCCTGCCTCCACAGGATGTCGATGAGCTCCATGTCCTACGGAGAGGGCGGAAAACACCAGAAGTCAGCACCTCGTCACCCTGCCCTGGGACTCTCTGAGGGACCCGGTCTCTATGGCGGCACAGCGGTGAGCACACAGCCCTTCCCAGCCCCGGCTCACAGCCCACAATCTGATCTTGAATGTAATGTAGAGGAGGGAGCATGAATAATAGATGCTCATCTCCTCTTTCCTCCCGTCTTAACCCACCCACAGTGGACCAGGACGCACGTACCCGTGCAATTAAATCAGAATTGTGTGCATACAGCACAAAACTTACTGGCTTAGGAAAAGTAACTCGGAACAACACACGCACACACACACACACACACACACGTGAGTCACATACATGTAAAGTTATGTATGTGTGCATATATAGATTAATATAGATATAATATAGATTTGAAGCCTCATAAGTGTGTATGTATATATATAATGTGTGTGTGTGTGTGTGTGTGTGACCAGCAGATAGACATATCTATGGATCCGTTAACACATCGGTGAAGACAGAACCCAGTTTTTGCCTGACACGGATTGTAAAGCCAGTCAGTTTAGACTCTCTCAGTCATGCTAGATGTGCCTGCAGGTGTGTGCATGCGTGTGCATGCGTGTGTGTGTGTGTGTGTGTGTATTCAGTGTGAGCAGATCAATCTCTTGGCAAGGACAGAAACTGGTGTGTCATTCTTATCTGAGTTTGTTACCATAGCCTTGCCAGGTACTAACACTGCTTATGGAAAGATCAGAGCTACCAATACACAATGCAAAGCAAAGGGTGAGACCATGGGTTTAAAAGCCTTCTGATTAGATAAGCTTTGTAACTAAAGTCTTCATTGAATTTTCTGGCTAAAGTAATATTTAATTACAAAGATACGACACAGGTCACATTAGCAAGCAAAAAGATAACATTAGTGTACTTTTCCCTGCTAGACTTTAATAAAGAGACACTATATCATTTTTAATAAAAGACCTGGCCAGGCATAGAAAGCAAACATAAAGGAACTGGTGTTTCCTAATCACCATAAACCATGGGAAATTTAAAACCATATCACAGTGGCCGGTCTACAAAAATGTTTCCATGTCTAATAACCAGCTTATTTAACAGCAATTGAATCAAGTACTTAATGTCCAAGTAAACTGCTGGTGTCTGTTCTTCCTGTTTCCATTATCTGGTACGTTATTTACAGAGGACGTACGTTGCAGTCACCTGACTATTGCATAAGCTTTCTGGGTATTAGGTCAGAGAAAGGTGTTGAGCATGTGATAGTGCTTCCTGTAAAAAGTCTGCAGAAAGTCTACTTCCTACATTCTGTGCTTGTGGATCACAAGGCCCAGTGACCAGAGGGACTGTACAAAGCAGAACTGACTACCAAATAAAACATGTTGCCTTAGTAGACATTGCTTAAAAGCGCAAAAATATTTTTTTCATGATGTGTACTCCTCTAAAACTTGAAGACCTTTTAGGTTCATCATGCAATACTTATACATTTATAATGCCAGGAAACCAATACAGGAATACAATAATAGACACAATACAGGAAACGTACAGTAATAGATACAAATAATAGATTTGCTTTTTTAATCAACAAATGTTTCCTAATGAAAACTCAGGAGTTGGAGAAAACCCTGAAGTGCAGCAGTCAGACAAGGCTCCACAGTCCAGTGGACTCCACTAATGGACGGTGAGTGTGCCTTGGCTGTCTCCTTCAGCCCTGACCCCACTAGAACCCCCCCTGTGTTGTGTCAGGGCTGCCCCGGCACATTCTAGGCCAGAGCCGTTAACAGGCAGCGGCGTGGGCGCTGTCAGTGCTCCAGGCCAGTCGTCGTTAATCTCTGCGAGCCAGGCACGCTCTCCAGGCCCAGATTACAGCCGGGAAGAGGAGGGGGAGGAAAAAGGGGATGATGAAATAAACAAGTCCTAAATGCCTCCCTCTCACGAAAGGCCTGGTGGACATGAACACATTAGAAACTTTCTCTCTCCCTCTTGAACTGGCGCAGCGGATGCAGGTATGTGGTCCTTCGATTAGGATTTTTTTCTAAATGTTTTCTGATGTGTTTCATGCTTTATAAAACCATTTTGTACATTTTGTTTATATTTTTTTCTCAATTTCAGAGTTGTTCTACAACAACTGTTGTTTCATTAAACCATATAAAACATGATGAAGTAGGACTCCTGATCTCATTATTTTTACTTGAAATTGATTTAGCAGAAACTAGGTTAAATGACAGGCTGCCCAGGTAAGATCTGCAGCTATTAAGTAAATTTAGTTTTACTGAGCTACTTCATTTTACATTTTACATTCTGTGATTTATGAAGACACGTAGAAAGCTCATAAGTAGGATAGTGAACTTTGAAATTCAAGTCATTTTTCACTATTTAGATTATACTGATTATCCATGAAACCTCATATCAAGCGTTCTGATCAAGTGGTTAAAAGGTATTTCTGCAGTCTCAAGCATTCACCCAGATGTCCTTTAGTTTGGTATATAAATATCAACTGCATACTGTGGGAGGTAGTTTTATTTAAAAACAACACAACTTTTTTAGGGGATACTTTGTAATGCCTTTTGAATCATTGCTTCTTGGAAATATTCTGATATCACCAGGATAAGTTTGGTTGAAGCATATACTATGAAGCTGAAGGATTCTGAGGTTGAAATCAGTATTCTGAGGCTGATGTAAGAAAGGGTGTGATCTCTGCCCCATATGGGAAAGTGATGCAACGGGGGGGGATTGTCTGGTGGTACTCTCTGAATATATTTGATATATTCTGCTTTGACATGAGTAAAGACCTCTTAAATGTACTCCAGGCAGAATTATATCTAATGGGCTAACAAAATGCAGTATTATCAGGGTAAAGTTATTTGTTTGACCGTAATGTGATCAATACCAACGTACTCTTGTATAACAAACGAGGAAGGACTGTTTAAAAATTGAGATTATTTCCAGGTAATATACTCAGCCCCCACTTCCTTTTATTCAATGATAAAGGATGTCAGAGTTCCTAACAAAGCATTTTCATTTAAGGACACAAATAAAATCTGGTTACCAAACCTGTTCTGAACTAGTTTACTAAGCACACCTATTGTTCCAGTCTAAGGTAGAAACTGGTATGAAAGGGCAAAGGGGAAACTGTATAAGTGGAGTTTATGTGTACGTAATGTAGCTAATTATTTTTAAAAATAGCTTACATATTTACAAACGCATTATTCTGTAACAATGCAGACAGTTTTTAGAATACAAATCTAGTAGTGTAATATTCGAATAATTTGGTTTACACCTGAGGTCCTGTTTAAGGCATGCTTAGTGAGTTTTTGAACAAACCAGCCTTGTTCAGTTTGCTCATGGCTGATCTCTTAATTATATGTACAACATCTTGACGTCATGATGAAGAGGTAAAAATAACGACATTCCTCACTGCCTCCTTCTACTGTGCAATGCGCCCATGGTGTGTGGAGCAAACCTACTGATGACTCGGGGGGGGGGGGGGGGGGCTACTCGATGTTAGGGGGGTTTCTGACAACCCACAGCGGAAGGCAAAGGCTGTATCCCAAAGTAATAATAATAACAGTATCAAACAATCTCTCCTGACATGATAATATGACTAAAGCGGCATTAAGATACTGTACACCGACTTTAACCAAAGTATCGCGTTTTAAATTGTGATTTTGCTTTCTTAAACGGGACCGGACTTCCATGACTTGGCAGAATTTTTTACAAGAGCAAAGGACGCGCAGACTCGGATACAAGTGTTGGAAACGCCTCCTTCTGATACCGACAAAAATAGCCACAATTCCAGTAATTCCCCAGTAAATTTGGTCATAAGGAAATTATTATTTAAATATTTTCCAACAGGCATATAAGACGTAGCTAAAATCATTTACGGTTTATGGACACACCAAAATATACACTGTCCAAGACATACAAGCTTCGGTATATTAGCCTGTCGTACATGTCGACATTGGCAGTGCTATTACTGACCCAGAAAAAAAGTTCAGAACACTAGACTACAGCATCTAGTCAATCAATGACATTACATTTAGAAATTATAAGAGGAAATATGCTAACGTAACTAATAATGTCAAAGGCTACAACTAAACAACAACAGGACGTCATTCGCATTTGATGTCAAGACTCAACACGCAAACGTTTACTGAGGAAATATTTACCTGTTGACTTGGTTGCATTTTAGGCATTTCAATCTCCATCATTGTAGCGAGATACTGCCCGTCTTGACCCAACAACTCCCAGTGTGCTGTCTGTTAGTATGTATTCCTTCACGAAGATCAAAAATAAAACTCCAAAGTAAGTCGGCACAGACCTGTTTCCAGCCGATAGCAGAGGAGATAGGCGACAGTCTGTGGAGTTATGAAAATGTGCGGAAAGCCCCAGTCATTTGCTGGACCTGCCCAGAACCCTGGAGAACCAACCACTGAAGCCGGCGGAGCCGGCGGGGGATCGTCCCTCTTACACCTTCAGACGCAATCGCAAGGCAACTCTTCCGTCCTCCGTCAGTCGCCTAGTATTAACATGGTAGTTTGTGGATTTAACTACCCTAAAATATATGTTAAGTTAATAATATGTCAATGGCTTCTCGTATTGTAAAGCTCTTGAAAATTGGACTGTTTACATTTTTTTTTCTTCAGGCGTGTTTGCACACATTGGTCAATACTGTAACCACATTCTCTCATTTACCAACACATCTTGCTAACACTACACATCCTGCAAAACTCATCATGCCATCTTCTCTGCATAACTCAGCTTCAGTCAAAAACTAAAGAAATGCTACAAAATTGAATTCCTTTTTAAAATAGTAACACACTAGCAGTTCAACGGGAAACATATAAGCATTGACACAATCCAAAAAACGCAAAATGCTGCATGTCTCAAAGATGCTGATCACGACCTGAGGTCAGTTCTAAAGTGCTGTTTGTTTCTTATTACTTTAGGACACCTAATGCACCATGACTCACTACTATTACAATAAAACTATCAGAACACACACAGAGAGATGGTCCAACAAAGTGAAAATAGTTACTTTATTAGGCTTCATAATATTGTAATACAGATGCATACGCAAACAAAATTCACAATAATCAGAATACTATAATATCATACAAAATACAAGACAATGGTTTACGTTGTCTAATCTATAATATTACATTACATGTGTTCACCAACATCGCAAGCAATATCTTCTCTGATATCTTCTGAGAACGTCTAATCCAGTACTGGAGGTCTGATGCTGTCATTGGCCTACATGTTTTAGTCATAGCAGGTAAAGGTGGCATATGATAACAGGGTGGGTCATTTACTTTCCATCTCAAAAAAGGAACTCAGTAGGATTGAAGAATGGGGAAATGCAGATAGAGATTCAGATAGAGATGCCAATGTTGTGCCATGTGGCTGCCTAACATTGGCTGTCTCTCTTTAGACACCATTAGTTGTATGTCGGTTTATAGTGAGATATGAAAACACTGTTAGAGCAATTGCAAACTGAGCACAATTTGAGCAAGTGTTTTGGGATTGATAATTAGCTGCTGCATCCAATGTGTTCTGGTCTGCATGATCAGACACTTTCGTGTGATTTTTGTGTTACAAATGAATGACTGTGTATACTGTTTTGGGAAAACGTCCATTAGGAATGGAAACTGATTTACAAGCAAAGAGAAAATGTTCACTGCAGTGCAAAAACGTTTGCTGTTTTTCTCATGTACATTTATAAGTGACAACATGCACTAATTTGTCCAATACAGTTTAGCACCTAGGAAAACCTGTGACTGATTCAGTCAGGTAAGGACATGTTTACATTTACATTGTCAGCATTTAGTAACCTACAAAACTGCTTTGTCATCCACTCATGGAATGTATAGTCAGTGATAAGTTAGAGACTGTTATGCAAAGCTGAGTACATGCGGGGTCGATACAAAAACACCTCTGTGGCTTCTTGCATTGTACAGCTCTTGAAAACCTCGTTAATGGGGCTATTTAAATTTTATGTCTCAGGCATTTTTTGGCCACATTGGTCAATACAATCTCTAATCAGCCAACACGTTGCTAGCACTACAAATCTTGTAAAATTCCTCATCCTCTCTGCAAAACTCTACTTCAGTCAAAACAAAGACACCACTGAACTAGAATTATGCTAAAATAATCAATCAATGCTGATACCTAGAATAAAAGCAAATTAAATATAAGTTTATATAAGAAATTAAAACATGTGCAAAACCAAACGATACCAAACATCAAACAGTAAGTGCTAATTAGAGTGTTCATTTAATCAACAGTAGTATAAAAATTATTTTAATGGTCATTTAAATACTCTACAAATGTGGAGAGACCAACTGAAATAATACTAAACCCTCCATCGACCATCCATCCAGTCCACTTCATTTCAAAAGTGAAACGCAGTGAAGCAAAATATTTTGCATGACTAACCTATGATCCTACAACTTTCTCTCTAGCAGCTTGCGACCTCTACTGGTCACATTGAACATTTAAATAAGCTACCTCTGGTCCGTACAGAGTGAAAGGGGACGCAACACCGGTTTTTTAGGGCCTTAATCCAACACATGTGGCCTTTTCCCTTCTCTAATACATCTATTCAACCTGGTAATCAAGTGATGAGCTGAATTATGCACGTTTTAATGGGGAAGTCACTAAACTGAACTGAAATCACCAAACTATCCTGAATTCTGGCCCTTTAACACTAGAACTCGGCATCTTTAGTACAGAAGTCCGAATGGCATTTGTGTTTAATTTAGTGTTTTATCACTATCAAATTAACATCAGAATCTTTAAACATCATATTCATTTTTTATTCATTAACGTCGCTGTGTTTTATATGATTACCCTTATCCTGTCGGACTTTAGCTTTGCTGCGCGCATGCTTTGAAAATAAATCATTTTCACTAGTAAAGTTTAAAATCTGATAGTTGTGACTTCTCTTGGTGTAGTTGTACGTTTTTCTTTCTAAGTAGCCTATGGAATAATATTTATTATTAATTGAAAAAAGCACTGTCACCTGTGTGTGGAGCACGTTGCAATTAGCCTAACGCCTGAACGACGTCTAAAGTTAATTGAGGTTATTTTTATACCAGGGGCTTTGACACATATCTGTTAAGAACCTCACTCTGCCTCCATCTCTCACAGTCTACCACGGTAGCCCCACCGGCTGACTCAAACTACACCAAAAAGAAACTTTTTTTTCCCCCTCTCGCAAGCGCGTCCGTCATTGCGCGTTCACGATTGGCAGCTCCACGTCGACAGTCTTCCAGCTGCGGAGGACGCTGCACGGGGTTGAGTGGCGAGAAAGCGACGGCGTAAAAGCACCTCACCACTGTGTTCAGGGTCCGAGTAAGGACGTCAACTGGTAAATTAGCGAATACAATACTGGATAGCTGTGATAATCACGGCTGCCATATTTGGACGCGGCGCGCATTTTTCGCATTTTCTGTCTTTCGCCTCGTGCATAATGTGCTGAGTTGCAGCTGTGAGGTCCAGCAGGTATGTTCAGAAACATTTTTCTGTTCTGGTGAAAGTGAAATGCGCCAAGATACTGTTTTTATGCATTGATATAACAGCGTACAAGTTTAATTCATTGTTATGATCTCGTGCGCCCGTAGCCAACTTTGTTAAAGGTCAGTTTAGTTTTATAATGACATGTTGCTACAATATCTGGGTAAAATTAAATCACTTATGTGCTGGTACATTTCTTGTCGGCCGCATGTCTTTGAGGCATTTCTAAGAATCAAGTTTGTTAAAGTTAAAACCTAAAACGCAAATTATGCACGAAGTTAATAGTAAAGTATTGGATGTGTTTGCAAACCATTCCAAGACGGCCCAGTTATTGGATTTTCATGATAAAAGGCACATCCACACAGCTCCAAATAGACACGTCAGCTCTTACCTATCGACTACTCCAAATGTTACCTTCCCAACCTTGAAGCTAGGTAAGATTGATCCTGAAGGTAACCCTAAAAAGTTCACACAGTTCTTCCAGTCATGTCACACATTCATTTTCCGCAGTTACTTATTTCATTACGTACAAACGCTTGTGTGTAAACGTGAAACACTATGTGGCCAATGTGTGTCCATATGTAGTTTCAGAGGGGGGGGTGGGGGGTGATTGAGTCCAAGTTTCCAACTGTAGGCATCTTATCGTCTTTTAAATTCCTCTTGCAGTCATTATGCCTGGAGTCCTTGACTTTCACACTCTGGTCCTCTTCAGCCATATTTTACTCATGGTGCTAAGCTTTAATTATCTAAATATAGCACAAAATGATTAAAACTATGACCCTTTAAACAAATCCTTGACATTTTGAAACTTGTCTTGCATAAAAGTATCCGGACAAAAGGGAGTAAAATACATAGCAAGCAGTCAGCAGTGAAATTGAGAACTCTGACCTGTTTCTTTATCCATCTGATACTGACAGCAGTGAGATGGGAAGTTCCATAGTGAAGGATCGGCGTACTCTTTTGTGGCTTTCCAAGTAAAGTTCTGTGATACACTCAGACTCTTCATTCTTTGCAGTCAGTGCATTACAGAACTTTGTTTTGGGAGTTTGAAGCTCTCGTCTGGAGGGAACACTCATTACGTCTGGAGGGAAATACGATGACCCCACAAACTCCATGACCCCACCAAACTTTGCCTCTGACTGAGCATTCACAAATAAAGGATTTTACCATGACTGTCTCCCTTGTTTTTTCTTTATTTTGTCTCTTGTAAGATCTGCAGAAATACACTAGTCAAATCCAAAAATTAAGCTTGTGTTTTCACACAAAATAATTAGCCAATAAATCTTTGACTAATGATAATCAGTGACTTTGGAAAACGTTGAAGCTGCGGTCACATTTCTTCCCAATTTAAAATGTTTACTTTATAGAATGTATTCTATGCCTCATGATTTTTATGATTAAATCCCAGTTCTGTGGTGTGGACATGTGTAAATGGAGAATTTGTGATGAGTTGTTACAGACCCACAGGAGGCAGGATAACTGGCAAAATATGCCTTGTTTTGCTAATCTGAGAGCAGTTTTGCATTATTTAACTTAAAATGGTTAAAGTTGGGGTTTGGCTAGGGGTGAGGTTGGTCTTGCATTAGTGTAAAAAAACAACTTCTGTTCAAACCAGCACATGACTGGTTTGCCCCTGAGGGTGTCTGACTCTCCAGAAGGGCACAGGTAACAGTAGAGGTGGGTGGCCAGACCTGCTGGGCTTAGCATACTCAAGCCAAAGTAAAATTCCTGCTTCAAACACTCAGTGAAGTGAAACCTGATCTCATTGAAAGTAACCGGAATACAATCAGAAGAAAGTGGCTGTTCTTAGAAATCAAGGGAGACGCTTTAGAGTTGTTTAAAGGGCTATAAAGGTTTAACAATTTCTCAGGAACAAATCAGTGATGTTTACATAATCAAAAATGCTCACCTTGTCGGGACATCTTGTAAATACAGGCTATAATTTATAACATTCAGATGCAAAAGCAGGCCTTGATTAATCAGATTAGGTACAACAGATTACGGTTGTAATGGAATTCTTCACAGTGGTAGATAATCTGGAGATTCCTGCTCTGGAACTGCACTGGTCAGTTTCTGAGCACAGGGCCACTGTCTACAGTGGTCACAGTGGCTGATGGGATATTATGGGATGGTGAACCACTTCAACTTAGCAGTGGTATTAAATGTGTGTAAAATTCCTGGCAATGCTGGTGTATCCAATATGCTTATACTCGTGCAGCACAATACCCACAGCCATGCCTCTGTCATGCTAACGGAATTAAAAAATGAAAAACTAAACAGATATCTACTGCAGGCAGAAAAATTATGTAACCTTGACGTTTCTATTAAAATGGTCCGTGAATTTCTCTTTTGCATCAACATGACATCTATCCACACACACCGAAATGTGTTTATTGCAATCTTAGTAAACCCAAAGAATACATAAAACAAAATATTCAGGCTATTTTCAAAAACGTAAGAAATAAATATGAGATACTTCTGAAATGTGAAAATGTACACCAAAATGACTACACACACTTATCGTAACACGTTATTTATCAGATGCAAACCCGCTTCTTTCTGTGCCGGAGTAAAAAAGCATTTGGGTTCAGAACAGCGGATCAGTGCCACGCGACGTTCTACTTCACACCGTTTACGTTCGGAACCCACAAGATACATTATAACATCTTACGAGACGGAGACGTGCAGCAGCGGGGAGGCGGGGAACCCGCTGGCCCGGTGTCGGTCCGTGTGGGCCGCGTCAAGCCCGCTAGCCCGGTGTCGGTCGGTGTGGGCCGGGTCCAGCCTACCTCACATCCTCCCGTCACCGCTCCGACCTCTGACAGCTCCTCTTTCCGCCCCTCCAACACGGAAGCAGCATGGCGTCAAACACCGACATCTCCGAGCGCCACAGAACCGCAGCGCAGCGGCTCCGGGTCATTACCGCCCATCTGCAGAAACGGGAGCTGCACGATGACTCGGGGATATCTGCACAAGAGTGTAAAACCGAGTCGGCCGGGTCCAGCCCTGCTAAACCGAGCCCGGTGCCAAAAAGAAGGTAGGCGAAGCAGATCGGTGGCAGAGGGCGGATGCGCGGATGGACCGAGCGGTGTCGTGTCGTTGACTCGCTGTAGTTCCGGTGAACGGCGTTTAACCGACGACGCGTGCGGCTGCACCGGGAGAGTCGCGTTAATCGTTAACGCGCTTGTGATTGTTTCTACTGCTACACTTTCTGGTGTGAGTGAGGCGGCGCTGGGGTGTCTCGGTACTGATCACAGTAGGCTCCAGGATCAGCTATGCTCGGTATTTATAACGAGAATGTGGCTTTTCTCCCTCCGAACAACGTCTTCATTCATGGGGCTCGGTTCGGTTTGGCTCCAGCACGCGACGTCTCCGCCGTGAATGAACGGACCCAGATTGACCTGCTGGACCGTGTCGGTGACGGTCCAGCATCTATTTAACATAGACGACTGATCCGAGTTCGTTTGAAAGCGTCGATGGAAAGTAACGTGCATTTCGTATTAGCCCAAGTTATATTCCCAAACCCCCCGTGCATATAAAGTTCGGTTCAGGACGGGTCAGCTGCTGTACTGTACTGCGGGTGGGGGATTTCAACAGAGCGAAATAAATGTTTATTTCCAAATAACATTTGGAAAACATTGAATGTTTTGTTCATGAAAGGCGTTGTATAACATGTAGTAACAATTCATTGTGTCTCCCATTACAGCTCAGTACTAACACCCTTCTACAACTTTCATTTGTCTGTAGAAGTTTCAACACGACTCCTTTGCTCTGATTGGATCAGGGCAGTGGTGGCCTGACTTCATATTCCTTAACAGGACAGGCGGGTTGGGATCATTCTGTAGTGACATCTAGTGTCAGACACTATTAAAACAGTCCTTATTCTTTCCAAGTCAAGTTTCTGTGCAGCCTTGAGCACCGTAGGGGACACAGTGGAAAAACTGGTTCAGGATCAGATTTTTAGCAGTGGAACACATGGTAAAAGATGACCCTCATAGAGACTAGTTGATGCCTATTCCGGATAATCTCATTTAACTGTGAAGCAGTTGTGGAAACAAAAGAAAGTGCGTTAGTATATTCTTGTTTATTGTGCTGCAGACATTTTGCAGTAGACAACAGTACCATCTCTTTCGCTGAGAACTGGGGTAGTTCCTGTAGTGGGAGACAAATCTACTGGCAAAAGAGGAGAAATCTGTAGAAAAGTCCAACATAGATACATTCATCATAGCTTTAGTCCAATTCGATGTGGTGAGCCGCGATTTGGGGATTTAATCTTACTACGCAATGTTTGCTTTCAGTACTGTATGTTCCTGTTGACAGAATAACCACTCCTTGCAGCAAGTGGTTGTACTGGGGTGGGTTTGCAGTCAGTGCCTTTTGAGGGTTGGGATGTTAATGGTTGCCCTTGAGAACCTGCTACAGTTGTGACTGTGGGTCTGAACAACTCCTTCTGTTAGCAAAGGCTCCAACTGAAGCTTGGCTGATTTTGAGAGGGGGTTGTCTTTGTCTCAAATGAACAATTCTGATAAAATCTAGGTCATCTTTCTATATGAGTTTAAACGTGTGGTGTGTGCATGTGGGTGTGATGTGGGTTTGTGTCTTATGCCCTTATATTAAGTCTTTAAAATCCTTATTTTCCTTTATTTTTGTTATTATGGTTGGAGATAGGGTAGGATTTGTAGTTGGCTAAAACTAAAGACAGTCCTCTAATCTATGGTGTGTAATAGAATAAAACTGAAAACAGTGTGTGCCTGAATGTCTGCGATTACTTGTAGAAAAATACCTTGGGAAGTAAATAAAGAAAATAGTTTTTGTAGCACAAGTTTCACGTTTGCAGTCCTACAGATAAATTGCATACAGTGTTTACCTCTTTTTCCTAAATCCCATTTATTGACATAGATTGTTTCTTTTTGATGTTGTCATTGGTTCCAATATCAGTTGTTGCAAATAAATGCCAAGTGTTCTTTTGTACTTTCCCTTGTGTCTCCGTGTGCTCATATGAATCTGGAACAAGCACTTTTAAGGCTCAGTTACCATTATACTGAAACAATATCTGACACAGGCGGTTCCCTGCTACTTCTAGAGCTGATGGCTTTCTGAGACTTTCTATAGAGCCATTCAGGACTAGTGTTACTTATATTATATAGTGTTCTTGCTGACAAAAAGCCCCAAACTATAGAACATAAATAATGGCATTATTGAAACTGCCCCCCTCCTCCAACATGTGTAATGACTTGTATTTCAGTAATGACTTTGTGGAGCAAATAAATAAATAGATAAAACATTCTTTACACTTTAAAACGTGTTAATGAACTCTGCTGGTGTTGGATGGTCTGCCTCTAGCCACGTCATGTCTTCCTGGCACAAAACACCCAGCTTGACCACAAAAAAATAAAAGTGGTCACAGATTTACACCTGTAGTGGTCACAGACTTACACCTGTAATGGTCAGCGAAACAGGAGCCCTGCCATTAAAACCTGCCACAGGTGACATCATGTAGAGTTCAGCACGATTCCTTCACTTCAGAGGAGAAACACTTGAAACAGCTTGTACAAAAACTTCTCCCTGTACCTGCTTATTTTGTTTCAGGAAACTTATTTTTTATTACTCATCTTAATTAAGTGCCTAATGACAGTTCGTGTCATAATAGCACAAGTTTGTTGTTAGTTGAGGCTGACTGCATTTTCTGTAGGGGGGGGGGGGGGGGGGGGATCTGATCACATGCGGGGTAGGGGTGGTTCCTTGTATACAACACCTCTCCTGTTATTTACCTTGCTCTGATACATCCTTCCCCCCCTCACAGATTCATATGCCTGTCACCTCACACGCTGTCTATGAGTTATGGCACAGGAGCTCAGATAAAATCATGAGTTATGTTGGTTATTTATTCAGCTCCCTGATTCGTGTCCATACAGATTGAGCAGCACTATGATTTAGCACACATGCACCTTCTCATTCATATTTCTCTCTGTCTCTCTCTTTCTCTCTTTCGCTCCTTTGTTCTACCTACTTGCTCACTCACTCTGGCCTGATCATACATAAAGTTACACTGTCACCTTAACTCTTGTGAATATTCAGGGTTTTTCATGCAGATTTAAACACATAGTTGATCTTTACTTTCTGTTTAACGTCTTTCTGTGAATGATCATACCATGTTTAGAATCATATGGCGGTGCCATGTAAACTGTGGTCAAGTGGGTTAAGGTTTCTCTCTTTCTTATTGTTTCTTTTTCTTTGAAGGATTTGAGTTTCTTAGTCCACCGTATCACACCTGATTTGATCTGACGGGCAGAAGAAGTGAGTTTCTGTAGCTTCTCATCCCATCACGCACTCTCAGCGGTGTGGTGATTTGCGCTGAGCACTGACTGAGAAAGAGACACTTTCCTCGACACCCACCAATTCCAGCAGACCCATCGCCACCCCAACTCTGCATTATCCATGTGTGAAGCTAGATAGGATTTGATGTCTGTAGCTGTGTTGTGGGTTTGTGGCACTCTGACTGCAGGACTCTGGTGATGATTGGGACATTCCTCAGGAATCCCCTTGTTAAAAGTGGCACTCCTTTACAACTGTTGAGACTTTTTCTGGGAAGCCCCTCATTTAAGGTTGCACCCATCCTTAAAAATGGTTGCAAAATGTATGATGAAGCTGTAATTACTAGTTAAATCTTTTCAGACTGTGATCATTGTATTTATGGCTGTATTGACATCAATGTTGTCTTCCCCTGCTCAAAGTAGCCCATCACTTCTGTAGGCGGGTTCACAGTAAAGGTGTCTTGATTTGTTGAGGCAGACATCAGTATTTACCCAAAGACAACATTGCAACAGAAAATCCAGGATGGTTTTTGAGAGATACCTCTGTGTATAGTATACCACACCAGTTATACCCTTTAAGCCATCTAAAGCATTTTAGGCCAGTCTAAACATGCAGGATGAGAAATATTACAGTGAACAGAGATGTGTGTAAACAGCATAAAGGAAAAACAAATAAATCTTATTATCTGTATTCCCTTTCTCCTCTGCCTCTCTCTCCATCTCTCACAGGCAAGACGTAATGAAATGGAACGGTTGGGGTTACAGTGATTCTAGGTTTCTCTTCAACAAGAAAGGACAGGCTGAGTTTACAGGCAAAAGGTATGTATGCAGACGAGTAAATGAACACACATTAGCAGACCTATATATTAGCAGATCTTAATGTAACGGTGCTTATGTGTCAGCGCATAGCAGACTGGCGGCGAGTCTGAGAAGCTTTTTCATCAAATAGTCTTTCATCAAAAAGCCTTCTCTTCAGCATGTGAAACTACGTGACCGAAACCAAGAATCTTGCTATGCAAACCAAAGGCTAGTATTTGGTATGCACCTTAGACATTTTAGTGAGCGAAATACCCACAGTCTTTCCTGCCACCACACAAGATCATAATCATTCTCACTCCCTTGACATTCTGCGTTTAGTGGTGTGTTGATGCCATCTAGTGGCCGTGACGGTACTACACGCTGCTCTGTGCGTTTGACGGACAAAAACGTGAAAAGGTTAAAATGCAGAAGGCGGGAGAGTGAGTTGGGTGGCTGATCTGTCAGTGGCATTTAAGTTGTAGATACGTGGCTCTATTGAGGATCACAGTATTTGTTTTGAACGTGCAATACACTAGTTCATTGGACTAATTGGACTCCCTGGTGACCCAGTGTAGGAGATGCACCTTTATTCTGGTCTAATTTCTTTGACTAATGGAGGTAGTGAGGGGGGATTACACCTTCTCTCTCTCTTTTTCTATCTCTCTGACTCAGGTCTTTTCATTAGGCTATTTTTGTTTATGCCCTGCTGGACAAAAGCTTTGTCTCATGTCCTTCGAGTGATAAACATGACTCCGTTTCTGTGTCAGACTCGTCGTGTTTGAGGACACACATCCACTCACATACCTCCCTTCCCCTCTGTGTTCAGCATGACATTTTGTTTAATGTTCATTTTTATTGAAAATGAAGAATTGTGGGCAAACAAATGATACATGAATCTAGTTGTTTCAGCAGCTATTTAGAGATCAGTGACGTTTAATTGAGCGAAAAGTCTAAATGTCCTGTTTGTTGTGTGGGTGGAATTTGCAGCAGTGCTGTCACTGCCTCTACTGGTTTTGATTGCAGGTATCGGTTAAGTGGTCTGATTCTGCCCAGTCTGAAGGACTGGTTTGAGGGCACGTTTGGGGCCAGTCTGCAGCACAAAACTCCTGCCACTGTAAGCCTGCACCCACACTCCCTCTGCGTGTGTGTGCGTGTGTGTGTGTGTGTGTGTGTGGTGTGTCTTAACTCTCTCTTCTTCCTCCTAGCCCACTTTGAATGTCAGTTCGGTCCCGCCTGCTAACCTGGTGGAGTCATTTGTGGAGGAGCTGAAGGTGGCGGGTGTGGCCCTGTCACATGACCCAGAGGACAGGGTGTTCCGTTCTCATGGTAGCAAACCTGTTTTTGCTCCAAACTCATCAGCAATGCTTCCATCAATAAATACAGCAGTCATTTGTATAGTTGTTTTGTAACGGTGTAGCTACAGTTTCATTAAGCAGTATACTGTGGGGATTTGAGTGGTATGTGATTGAAGTCTGACCTCTCTTTGGACAGGACACTGTCTACACGAGATCTTCAAACTACGGGAGGGGAGGATTGGAAAAGTACCAGACCTGGTGGTTTGGCCAAGTGAGTGTGTGTGTGTGTGTGTGTGTGTGTGTGTGTGTGTGTGTGTGTGTGTGTGTGTGTGTGTGTGTGTGTGGTGTGTGAGAGAGCAAGCGTGTGTGTGTGTGTGTGTGTGTGTGTCTGTTCAAGCAGCCCTACTGCAGATTGAACAAACATGCAAACTGGTTCAGGCTTTATGTCATAGTGTAAAAACAGACCCCCGTGATGCTCTGGTGCCCCCTGAAGCACGTGAGCTTCCTCCCTGGAGCAGGTCAACCGCGTTAGTTCCATGTGGCTGAAACAGCAGGTCGTCCGGATGAAGCCTCTCCGGCCCTAGAGAAGCCAAGCAGTGGGATGAGTCTTACAAATGACCTTTACCCCTATTTGAGGGAGAAGAAAGTGCAATAGGCCGATTTGCAGGGGTGGAGCTCTCTGCCTTTCTCTCCTGAGCTACTGCGGAAGTCTGTACCAAACCCTCCATTACTGCTCCCCTTCCCAAAGGGAGCAAAATCACCTAACCACAGATCCAATGCTCTTGCGAGTGTTTAAGGAATAATCCACTGTGTATATGGTCCAGAAATGCTCACTCACAGATCCCCCCGCCCCAGTATTTATTATTATTAAATACTTGCATGCCACTAATGTAGCAGCGTACTAGTTTAAATCCAACAGACCATAGATGTGAAGCACCTTTAATGGGTACTTCTGGTCAACTAAATACGGATTTCCTTTGTACGGCAACATTTCTGCCTTGCTGTCAGCCATGTCTGTGTGAGATTAGATTGTCATGCTTGTGGATAACAAGGCTGTAACTGAGTACTTTGGCTATAAGAGGTTGAACAGCTATTGGTGTAGGACTACATGTAATTGGAGCTAAGCTACAATCTGCTTCCTGTCACGCTTGCTGTAAACAATGATTTAGAATTACAGCTGAAATATCTCTTATTAATCCATAAAATAACCTGGGTGATGTCACAAAAATGGAATGGAAAATTATTAAAAACTGCCTTGTGGAAGTGAGAGAGGTTAAATTTGTGCTGTCTTTAACTTTACGACCAAGTGTTTGAACTGAAATACTTCAGAACCATTTTTAATTAACCTAAAGCCTTAAAAAAAAGTTTTAGCACTAAAATATTCCTTTAATGCAAACATTTAAAGGGGCTGATGCTCTCCGGTCTCCGGCCTCTAAGTGCCACTAACGTCGTCTCTCTGCAGTTTGCAAGTACTAATGGGTTAATTTACGGTGCTGTAAAGTGCATCGTTTGCCCTGCAGCATCTGGGCTCGTCAGACGAGCGCGTGAGAACATGGCTGAGCTCCGGTTTTTACCACCCATCAGATCCACCCTACCCACCCTGGTGCCTGACCTGGCCGGGTCCTCCAGCACGGACGTGTGTGTGCGAGCGCAGTTCTGATGCAGGCACTGAAGTTTGCAGACGCTCCCTCCCCGCAGACCATGTGGTGTAATGGGCGGTGGGGGAAGTGGGATGAATCTTCCCTTTGGTGTGCTGAAGAACAGTTTGTGATTTTGAAACGCACCACTGCTACAGGGCCGTGTCGCTTTAGAAAAGCCAGCTAAGCTCTCCCACACTGTCAGTGGATCGGGGTCGAGTCCTTCGAATGTCTTACACACGGGAGCTTCCTGCCGTTCACACGTGATGCAGGTGTGACGTGGTTCGTTTTCAACACCGTTCTGTTGTACTCCAAATCTCGCCCGACCTCGCGTCACCCAGGCCATGCCAGTACATTGTGTGTGTGTGTGTGTGTGTGTGTGTGTGTGTGTGTGTGTGTGTGCTTTGAAAAGCTAAAAAAAAAAAACAGACCAAACCTCATGCTGTTTTCTGTAAGTCTGGGTTCAGCAACTGCCTCCTCTGCACAGCAGTGTTCTGGCCAGCCTGCTGAGTAAGACCCCCAGCGGGCCCAGGAGCGTCCCAGTGGAAACCTCTCCACAGAAACGGAAGCATCGCGCACCAGAACAGCTTCTTATTTTAGTGCTGTGTCTCTGGTGAACCAATTAAAACGCCCCCCCTCCACACTCCTCTATAAGCCCCGCCCACCCGGTCCAGCTCCAGCTGGGTGAGCAAAGTTAAACAGAGATTTGATAAACTCCCACAGACGTCACAGATCTGTGTACTTATCTTGTTTTGATTTACAAGCCAGTTGACATTCAGGGCGGGTTTATTGAGAATATCGTGTGCTTAGAGCAGATGCGTTTACTGTAGTGACTTGAGACCAGTTTTGGGTACGTGTTCATAAAGTGTTACATGTCTGAGATCGGTACAGGATTTTCTGATATTACATTACAGTCTGTTGCAAGGCCGTGTGTGCATGTATATTCCTGTGTGCACCCAGATGTAACTTTTAAAGGGTTCGTCTTCAGCTAGCTACATCAGCAGGTATGGTGCTCATTAACATTCATGAGCTACCGCTTTAATGAGATGTGTCAGGAGGAAGATTGACATCCAATAATACTCTGGTTGGTTGAGTTACTGCGCACAGATTGGTGTAGCCACAACTGCTTCTGTTCGCTATGCAAATGAGCAAACGGCTACTGACTCGCGCGTAATTAGCCAAACCCTGATCATCTGGTGGTAAACCCGCCACTCTCCTCTCATTATAGGAGAGCTCTCTCTTTTGGTTTCTAAACGTTTGCGTTGGGATCCTGTGCGCAGGAAGAGGCCATCGTTAGACAGGTTACTGTTGTGGCCTTTTGTGTGTGTGTCCCTCTGGCTTCTTTGTTTCCGTGTCCAGACAGAATGTTGAACAGTCTCTCCAATGTTGTTAACTTGAGGAAGACCTACATTGCATTAGACCTAAAGAGCCGGTCCTTCATGTGCAAGTGACGTCAGCTGCTAGCGAACTAGTGACACTCGCAAAGCAGGCAGTTCTGTATCTGCTGCTCAGACCACGTTTTGGATCATTAGCCCTACGTAGAAGTGTTGTAGATGTCCACCTATCTTAGATGGGTGGGGCAGGCTTGAAAAAGGTGTAGGTGTGTCTAAAAAACGTTTTCCATTCCAAGCAGCTGGAGGATCAACTAATAAAGGAGAAAAGGTGGGTATGTTCGTGCTCTTATAGCTATGTGAGAGGTTACCTTCCTACCTAAACAGTGTGGGGGCGGAGACAAACTGTTCTATTGGCTATTGAGCGTTGATCCCGCCTCCTGAGTAGGAGGGGATAGAGGGGGCACTTTTTACTCTGTCCTTCCACTTCACACAGTTTTGCTGTCCAAAGACTCACACAACTGAATGCAACGTTTCGCTGTGCCTAGTTGATTAATAAAATGTTGAGGTTTTTTTTTTTAACACACTGAAATGTATTTGTCCTCCTCACAGACTGTCACAATGAAGTGGTGAAGATTGTAGAGCTGGCCTGCAAGTACAATGTCTGTTTGATACCATACGGAGGTGAGGGGCTCAACTTTAGCACGTGAAGATGGAAGTGTTCATGTTGTCTAACTGCTAGCCTGTTTTTCTCCATTTAATACTGCAGACACACAAATCCTGATTAATGTGCACTCAGACACACACTCTCTCCATCAGGTGGTACGAGTGTGTCCAGCGCGCTAGAGTGTCCCCTGGAGGAGACTCGATCTGTTGTCTCTCTGGACACCTCTCAGATGGTGGGCACATGCATGTACACATGAACACTGTTCCCCTCACATTCATGCATGGACAATTAAAGGTTCAGTAGTGTGAATAAGGTTTGGACAGTGCCTGCAAGAACTGTCTGTCACACTGGGTTGTTTCTGCAGGGCCCTGGCTTCTGTATCCACCAATCCCTCCTCCTTTTTCTCTGTCTTTTCCCTCTCTCTGACCTGTGTTAGGGGTCGTGGGGTCATCAGGGCAGGACATGAAAGCCAGCGGATGTTTGGAATGGTTGGTTTATGAGCTCGGGCGGATGATTGATGACTTAGAGTGCGGCTCCTGCCGAGAGTGTTCAGTAACGTGAGCAACACTTAACCCTGGGCAGGGGATTGTGGGATTGAGCAGTAAAACCAAGTTAACTTCTAACCCAGTGATGAGAACCATCCCTATGTGGGAATTAGAATGCCAGGAGGCTTCAATTTTATGATTCGGCGATTAGCTTCTGCTAATCTTAAAGGTAATGGTCAAAATCCGTAATTGTGTCCGAATTCCAGAACCCCAAATCCATTGCCATTTATTGGAGCTCATTAATGGAAAAGTCCAGTCAGTGGAGTTTCTTGGAACCAAATGTGGCATAGGACAGCGTTGACATGAAGAGCATGTTGACATTGTGTTGTAAATGTCACTGCTGAGTTTATTGTAATCATCTGTAAGGATGTCCTGCTGGTACTTGGCAGTTGTTGGGATGTTCTGAAGGGCAGAGACACCTGGGATGTCCGACCCGCTGCACACTCACTCTCCGAGTCCAACCACACTAAGCCTAAACAAGTGGGCTGCATTTAAGGGCAGTAATTCACACAGACAGGAAGCTTTATGGTCCATTGCCAACAGACATTGATATGTGCTGACAGGGATACCACGTTTTAATCAGCTTGACTCTTCTCCGAACTCTTTCCCAATACATGTCTCTCTCTCCCCCTCTCTCACTCCATCTCTCTCTCTCTGTGTTTTTTGTGTTTTTATCCTTTTTCCTTTTACCATATATGAAATATATTGCCTAAAGTAACCCAGAGGAAGGGGAGTTTCATGAAATACTTTTTTTTATATGCAGAACCGAATATTGTGGATTGATGAAAAGAACCTAACGGTGCATGTGGAGGCTGGTATCATTGGACAGGAACTAGAGAGACAGGTTAGTGAACAATGAGAAACCCTTCTTCTCTTCCTCTGTTTGTGTGCGTGTCTGTGTGTGTGTGAGTGTGTGTCTGTATGTGTGAGCGTGTTGTTTTGGGGGCTTTTTGGACATTAACACTGACAAATAAGGTAGTGTGTGTCAGAGGATCCATTTGATAATTTTTTATGTAGTGTGCCAGTCAGGTGCGTGCGTGCGCGTGCGTGTGTGTGTGTGTGTAATATAACTCTAGAACACAGAAAAAGTCCAAGATTCATCGAGTGGTTTTTGGGTGAACGTCCCCTTTAACTGCACACACACAGAGCAGATGGCAGCATTAAACCGATACAGAGAAATGACAGTGTTGCCTTCAGTATAAAGTAGAGAGAGTGTGTGTGTTTGAGAGAGAGAAAGTGAGAGAGGGGAATGTTAACAAGCCCATAACACACTCACATGTGTTGGTGTGTGTGGAACATTTTGAGTACACAGATGGCAAGTTGTTAAGAAGTGTGTTTCTGGGGGATTTGGTAATAAAGCTAGAACTGTGTGTGTGTGTGTGTGTGTGTGTGTGTGTGTGTGTGTGTGTGTGTGTGTGTGTGTGTGTGTGTGTGTGTTTTCCCCAGCTGAATGAGAGTGGGTACTGCACTGGTCATGAGCCAGACTCAATGGAGTTCAGTTCTCTCGGCGGCTGGGTAGCAACACGGGCATCAGGCATGAAAAAGAACATCTATGGCAACATTGAGGACTTGGTAACGACCCTTGACCTCCATGCACACACCCATTCCCCGCACATTCCCTGGTTTGCTGCACAGAAGTGACCAGACACACCCAAAAACACGTACATTAGAATGAGAGATCTTCTCACATGTACATTAGAATGAGAGATCTTCTCACATGTACATTAGAATGTGAGATCTTCTCACACATGTACATTAGAATGAGAGATCTTCTCACACATGTACATTAGAATGAGAGATCTTCTCACACACGTACATTAGAATGAGAGATCTTCTCACACACGTACATTAGAATGAGAGATCTTCTCACACACGTACATTAGAATGAGAGATCTTCTCACACACGTACATTAGAATGAGAGATCTTCTCACACACGTACATTAGAATGAGAGATCTTCTCTCACACGTACATTAGAATGAGAGATCTTCTCACACACGTACATTAGAATGAGAGATCTTCTCACACATGTATTCCTCTATCGGCAAAGTTTAAAGCCTCCTTTCGTTTTCATGGCTGAAGTGAACTCTTATAAGCTTTGTGCAATCCGAGTCTGACCAGCGTTTTTTATGAACTTGTCTTTGCTTTCTGTAGGTGGTGCATATAAAGATGGTGACCCCTAGAGGTGTGATTGAGAAGAGCTGTCAGGGTCCGCGGATGTCCACTGGACCGGACATTCACCACTTCATAATGGGTTCTGAAGGTATGGACTTGATGGCCTTACACACACCTGGTACCGAGATTTAACCCAAGAGAAAGCCTTTTGGGTTCGTGGATGTGGATGCATGTGTGTGTCCGGGCGTGCGTGCTTGTGTCTGAGCTTGTGTGTGGGAGGATAAAATCACAGATGTAATGCACACACACACACACACACACACACACACACATACACACATGGATCCCTTGAATCCTCCTTTCCTGCGTTCCGTCCTTGTAAATGCCCCCCGAGAATTCTGTCACCATATGCCAGCCCTTATTAACAAATACAGGCCCTGTTGGCAATACAACATTCAACATCTGCTGGCGTGTAGACACACACACACACACACACACACACACAGAAAGGCATAGAGACACAGGCTCCCAGCGGTGTGCTTTGGAGATGGAGTGACTGGTATCAGAGGCGGAGTTTGGAGCTTCTTAATGGCTGTGGGACTATAAATGAGTTCTGTACATCTGTGACTGTATTTGCCCAGGTCTGTATTTCCTCTCCACTCACTTCAGGCTAAAGCAGGCAGACTCTATGAGTGGAATTTCAGGCAAAGTTAACATGCGTATTGTTTTCCAACGTTTGTATTCTTGAAGCAAATGATTCGATTTAAACACTTCCTTTTTCTCTGGGTTCCTGTGTTCCTCCCCCTGGGTGTGTCTTCAAGCCAGCTCCTCCCCTGGGGTGGGTCTATAGAGGCCAAAGTTCAAGTAGGAAGGGCAATTGTCAGGTTCAATAAGGATTTCAAGATTGACTTTGATTTTTTATGTTCTTTGTCTGTTTACATACTAATAAGTGTAGTTGGACAATAAATAATACAAAAGTTCAGAAATATCCTTAAATTGTATATGAGTTACCCTTGAAGAAGTGGTGATTGATACCATAGCTTAAGATTTTGATATTTTGATTTTTTTCAACCTTTCTTCCAGTTTTTGTGACTCTTTAAATTTTAGCTTTCCTTCTCCTCTTGCTCCTAACCCAGTTATTTTAGATGGTTAGATAAAAGATTTTCCTGGTTGGACTCGTGCTGTCAGAGAGGATCATGGGTGCAGTCCATCATTTGGGGCTCCCAACACACACACACACCCCCCTTTAGTGAGGACGGTGTGATATGCTCTTTAAAGCCACCTTGATGCGACGCCTTCAGAAACCTTCTCCCAGATCTCTCTGTTTTGAAGACTTTGAGATCTGAACCTGAATCTCTGTAGTTCCTCCCATCTCCCCCTTTCTGCTGCTCTGATACGTTCCCTCAGAAGCTTCAGACCAGCCGTCTACCAATCCCGCCGTCTGCCATGTCTCATGCACCAGCGAGTGTGCAGTGTGCGTGCGTTTCTCTGGGCATGTATGCTTAACTTTTCCTCTCCTGCCTGTAACTGACCGAATCCTCAACAGAAAGGCAACCATTCATCTCGGAAGGGTCTGTGGGTGTTGCATACAGAGGATGTGTTGCTTTCTCCTTAAAGTAGACCTGTACCTTGTGTAGTGTAGAGCAGTTTGAGATGGCAGTCCGAAGTGAGAGGAATCATAGACATGCTCGATCTGGGCTGAACCACTAGAGAGCAGCATGCCATGATCTAATACAGCCACTGACATCTACCACACGGGAGCTGCTGACCTGGGAAAGGTCAAAGAGAAATTCTGGATAATCTGCAGTCAACAGCCACCTTCATCTACATGTGTATATTACATGTGTGAGATGTGTAATAGTTACTACCCATAAATGCTTGGTGGACACTTTATTATGGATACCTCTCCACATTCACACTATCCAATGACCATTGCATGGACCAGTTTTTTTGGTACTGGTCTGTCGGACTCGGACCACAGGACCAGGCATTGTTAGAGTGACGGACCTTTGTCATCACAGCCCCGACACTGACATCTCGCTGGCGTTTCGTGTTTGATCAGCTACTTTATCAGGCACAGCGGGGCTGCAGGGGGATTCGTGCAACAGCTGAAACTGTTGGCGAACAGTGAGCCCCACGATCGACCGAAACTGTTGATGGAGAGATGATAACTGGGATCATCCGTGCCAGCAGTCTGCTCCATGTATTATTAATAAAGCGGTGTTCCCTCTGAAAGTGCTTGGGGAATGTTTGCTCTTCATTTTGTTCCGTGTGAACTGCTTGAGAAGTCTGTTTCTTTCAAACCTGATCAAACTTGAATCATATATGATTATACGCAGCCATTTGCTGTTAAATATCTTTTCTTCTTCAAAAACGATAGATGGGCAGAAGACATTTGAAGTTTAATGATCTAACGTTTTCAGCTAGTGTATGTGGTCTTTTATCGTTGCTAATTTTCATAAAATAAACGGTATTTAATAAACATTTATAAACCTATTAAGAAGACATCTGGATTTAGAAAATGGACGTAGCAGAGACTGCGGCGTTTAAATGCTAAACGAGCCGTTCGTGTTCGTGTGCGGCTCACAGGAACGGCAGCGACGTGGCGGGAGTGACGCTCGCTTTTATGTAGAAGCTCGCGAGCGTGCGTGCGTGCGTGCGTCGCCGTCTGGCGCGAGACGAAGACGCCGTAACCGCCGGCGCACGTGAGAAGGCAGTGTGGGAGTAAACGGCCCCGTTGGCATGGGGACCGCGCGTGTTTTATGCGTCTCTGCTGCCAGCCGTGGACGTGTTGGCTCAGGGAGGCCGGTCTCCATACCCCACCCCACCAAAACCCCCCCCACCGCCCCAACCCAAACCCCCCCCCCCCCCCCCCCCCCCCCCCCCCCCCCCACCGCCCCCACCTCCGGCTGGCACAGATGTGATGTTGTCATACAGTGAGCCGTGATTCATTTCCACGGATGCATGCGGGACACTGTCGTGCAGGATGAGACAGACGGGCTTCTGGATCTGAACACGATGGCGTTACACTGTCTCTTTGGAAGACGTCTATTTCAGTGACGCTTCTGATCTCAGTATGACAGTTGAAAGACGACCGTTTATCATCATTATGATCGATGTATATGTACTGTAAGTGATTAAACCAATCAGAAGTTCTGTAGCTATTTTGGATTCACTGGAACTGTCTTAACTTCATTAACATTCATTCAAACATCCTATTCTCAATCAGTTGAGTGAGCAGTATGTTCAGTTGAGTTTGCCACCTCTGAAGTCCTGTTTGCCGCCATCCTGAACCCAGAGGTTTGGCTGTAACTCGGACAGTATTTGTCCTTGCCACGCAGACGTGCCTCTCGCGGGCAGAGAAGCTGCCCTTCCCGGCTAAAGCACCAGGGACCACGGAGCTTGCAGCAGCAGACGACCGTGCTCTCAGGGGTCGTGGGATCGTGCAGCGGTCTGCATTTTAGGGTCCCCGGTGGCCCTGCCGTGGGCCCCGGCGCCGCCTTTGATACCCGCCTGCTTTATCTCAGACGGGCTGGAGCCGGTAAATCAGACGCCGACCTGCCTCCCTCAGACGAAACCAGATCACTGCAGAGCGAACACACACTGTGTTAAGCCTGGTTTATACTTTCGCGAGCGACCGTAGCGCGCGGCTCCGCCCACCTCGCGCGACCCTGCGCGAGCGGTGTAGGCGTTTATACTTTCGCGAACGTCGCTGCAGTGTTCTCCGAAACGATAGGTGGCGGTGGAGAATAAAAAACCCCTGCAAAACCGGGGAAAGAACATTTTTACCTGACCAGAGACCGTATTTAAAACCTCTTGTAATTCCAGGGCGAAACATGAGAGAACGTGAAGATGTTAAGATTGGGCATTTTGAAAATAAACAACCATAAACTAATGTGATTTAAAAAAGCGAATTATTTCGATTCATTTCGAGTATATGTATAAATATTTAACTTAATTAATTTTAACGTGCTGGGAAATATTGAAATGGACCTTTAAAGTGACGTACAAGTGCTTTAATTCCACCTTGTATAGGTGTATGAACCCGGCAAACATGACTTTGTCCATCGCGCTGAAGCGCGGCGCGCGCGCGAAGTTACAAAATTCGGGAGGTGCACGACCTCGCGCCGCGACAGCGCGCGAGGCCCTCGCGCACGGGCGGAGCCACCGCGATTACGTCATTTTCGCCGCGCGGACCCTCGCGCCGCTCGCGGCGCGTCGAGTATAAACCAGGCTTTACCCACAGGGGAGAGTGAGGCTCTGTTCTGTCTGTTTCTGTGTATGTGGAGCTGCAACAGGCTTAAAAGCAAAGCTGACTTTCATCACCACAGGATCTCACAGAGTTTTTCTTCCTCACAACAATGTCAGGCGAAGCAGGCAAGATTAGAAAGCCTAAACGGTCTTTGAGCCACGGTAGTTTTAAAGAGTTTTGTTAAAACACCCCTTATTTAACGGTGTGTGTGTGTGTGTGTGTTGTCTTATCAGGCACTCTGGGTATAGTGACTGAGGTCACAATGAAGATTCGGCCGGTTCCCGAGTACCAGAAATACGGCTCCATCGTCTTCCCAAACTTCCAGCAGGGTGTGGCCTGTCTGCGAGAGGTTGCCAAACAGGTGAGGACAGGCCCGCATTTCTGGGTTTAAACCCCGCCCCCAGTGTTGAGTCCCCCTCCCCGGTGTTGACGCCCTGGAGATGGGGTGAAGATTCAGCGCTACACATCGGTAATTTGTGCGCATGGCTTTATGCTGACACAAGACTTGTCAAACCATATTAAAACATATAAATAATGGCCATTATCAAGTACTCACCGGAGCTGTTGCTGCATTGTAAATAGCATCATTAGCTGTAATCCATCTGTAATACAAGGTCTTGTTATATTGTATAACTAATGTCCTGTAGGATCAGGGTTTGGAAAACGGCCATAGACCCACTCTCTTCAGGCCGAACTCATTACTTAACCACTGACCGCAGCTGATGGCACAGTTATTGATGACTGCACACCCTTGCGTGTCCTTACTCTGTGCAGCTCTGCTCTATATGAGAGCATAAATTAGCCCAGAGCGCAGCAGACAATTAAGATATCGAGTGCGCCGTCCGGAGTTTGAGAATTGCAGGCCCAAACTTGCACGTGCCCTCCTAAGTCCCGGCGCCGCTCCGCAAACGGAGCGGGCCAGCGCATCCCCGCGCAGCCCGATAGATGCGCCAGTCCTGTTTTTCTGCTTCTATTGATTTTGAGATAAACGGGTAAATTACACGAGCCCGATTCTTCGAGCTTCTGGCACAAAGTGCGATGGCGTGTCGCCCGTGTGTGATGAAAGACTTGACCGCACCATTCTGAGGCCCTTAATGACATTGTGTGATATCTCTCTCTCTCTCTCTCTCCACAGAGATGTGCTCCAGCATCTATTCGACTGATGGACAATGATCAGTTTCAGTTTGGTAAGACATTCCCCCCCCCCCAACAGTGGATGAGAAACAAATTTGCCCAGTGCAGAATGCATTGTTAGACATATATACTGTGCTTAGCTCAGATGTCACTAAAGATTAAATGGTTAAAGCTGGAGAAGTCATTGATGTCTCTAAAAAGCAAAATGGAAATAATCTCGGCAAGAAACTCAAATGAGCTTGAGCTGCAGTCAACGTGGCATATGTGCAGTCAGCTTCAAACCAAAGCTTAGCGGAGTAAGAATACAGGAGTGTGTTGCGCGTTTACACCAAGAGAACAGACGTGTGTTTAAGCAGTTCAGTCTGAAAAGCTGAACTTTACGGCAGGTGTGGGCATGTGAGACTGTTGTCATGGTTACAGTGCCCTTGGCGGGCGGATGGAGAAACACTGCCCCTAATGGCCTCATGTAAATCTCCTGTGATCATCACTGACGGAGCCTACCGCACACTTGTATGAAGGAGGTCGATACAAACATGTGGATATGAGACATGTATCCAGTGTTCCTCACCATCTAATACCATCCAGCTGGATTTTAGTAAGGGGCGGGGTGATGTTGGTCTGCCTGCGTTCTTCTTGGGGATTGGTCGATTTATTTTTATGAATAAATAAATAACTGATGACAGAAGCAGAGTGTAGCCTGCCCGGTCTGTTTTGGACTGAAACTCAGCAATTGCACCGTGAGGAAACGAGACATCGTCTTAACATGCTTTGTCTATAGGTTTGTCCTTGTGATTTAAGGGCTCGGTGGATTTCCTCGGACCTGCAGCAAGGACCGAAGGACCGGCGTGTCTCTCTCTCCCTCTCTCTCCCTCTCTCTCTCTCTCCCTCTCCAGAAGAGCCAGATTCTGGTCAATTGCTCGTAGCCAATTGTTGCGGTGCATCAAACGAATGAGTTTTGCGAGAGACAGTTACATTACAAAGGGCTCCTCCCCTCACCGTCTGGTCTAGAATTCGGATTGTTCATTATCTCACCATCTGAGCATGGTTCAGGAGCCGTGAAATATGACCTGGCCACCAGTTAAGCACACGGCGTATTGAAGTTTTAGGACATTATATCTGGAGATGTGAAAGACTGTGTGCGGTGGCCAGATTGGGGAAAGTTTCGCAGGTCTCCGGGGACCTCGTTAACTCTCTTGCAGTCGCACATTTTCACCAGTAGTGCAGTTCTCCACCTCGACTGAAGAAACGAGAACCGAATTAAGACCGAAAGAAGGGATTTACTTTTATTCCTGTCTTCCTAATCACCACTCGCACCTAAATTCTTGGCACATGTATGCTCTTAACAAGGAAGCCAGGAAGCTAGCAGAGGAACAGATACTATTGTCCCTTTTTGAATGTATTTAAAAAACTCTTTTCACGCCTGTTCCCACCCGTCAGCTAGCTAACCCTCTCCTGTCGTATGATGGCGGCAGCATTGAAGGGTTCAGTCAGGTTCAGGCTTCTCTCTCTCTCTCTCTCTCTCTCTCTCTCGACGGTGAAGCCATGTTCTGCATGTCCTCCAACCGCCGCACCCCTAACGCCGTTCCTCCTACCCAGAGAGCAGTGGTGGTTTGCCTCTCTTGGACGGCAGGCCGGTATCGGCTATCGGGGGTTGCCGGTGTCTCCCTGATGGTGCAAGCTCTTCTTCCACTGCGCTTCTTGTGTCTGGAGGGAAGGGAGACAAAGAGAATTGTGGGAGGTTTCGCACCGCTGTTCGGTGTTCTCCCCCTCTGCCTGTGAGCACAAGGTTCATTCACCGCGGCGACTCTCGCCATGCCGACGCTCGGCTGCGGTGCTTTGCACTTCCAATCAGGACAAAATCAGACAAACGCGAGACAGAGACAGCAGTGGTGGTGAAAGTGTTTCCTCTCTGCGAGAGGCTGATTTATGGTCCTGGGGCCCCCGACGCTCCTGCCCCACCCCACGGCCCATCCCCCGCCCCCATTCATTACAGCGCCATTGTTCAAACAGCAGATCAATCTGCCGCACCAGGCCTGCCTGGATCAACTTGGGAGAGAGGCCGCAAATGGGTGACGAACAATATGACCTTCATTTATCTCTCAGTAGCAAGCTCACATGTGGGGTATAGGACGACTGAAGTGAGGGGAGGCCGTTGTTGTTTTAAAATACATTCGGTTCGTGTTGTGTTGACATTTCGTGGATTCACTTTGTGCTCTTGCAGGTCATGCGCTGAAGCCTCAAGTGTCGTCCATCTTCACGTCGTTTCTGGATGGCCTGAAAAAATTCTACATCACTAAAGTAAGGAACGAATACCAATATAGTTTATCTGGCCCAGGTGCAGGGCGACCGTGCTGGCTTTGGCCAGGTCAAAGGTCGGGCAGGGCTACACTGGCGGTCGTGACCTGGAGCTCTTCCTGCTGACCCAGCCTATCCCCTGTACTCGTCCTCTAGTTCAAAGGCTTCGACCCCCACCACTTGTGTGTGGCCACGCTGCTGTTTGAGGGAGATCGGGAGAAGGTGCTGCAGCATGAGAAACAGGTTTACGACATTGCCGCCAAATTTGGGTAAGAGCTTCTTGCTTTTCCAAACACATATAAGGTCTGTTTTAAATACACTGGCAGGAGTAAGTCCATTATCAACGTCTTGACCACACAACCACACACCGAGACTCTGCAGGAATAATTCGATTTCTGTCACGAGAATTTGTGATTCTCACACAGTATCAAGCTAGCAGCTATGAGACATCGATGATTTAGTGAATGCCAACATAAAACCCAAGTGACCATTATTCAGCGTCCTAACTCCAAAAAAGAAAACTACAAATGAACAAAAGAACACACACACTGGTACCAGCACGCTCCATGACAGGCTGTTATATGCAGGCCATTGGTTCTAGCATTCCTGACAGGCTGGATTTTGGCCTGTAGACCTGTGCGCTGTTGATCACCTTCAGGCAGCGTTCAGTGTCCTCCTGTTTCCTTCTCTTTTGCTGACAGAACATCATCATCATCATCATAAAACATCATGCATCTCCTTATTTCCAGATTTCGTTCAAGTGGAATGGTAGTAGTAGGGTGTGTGTGTGTGAGCAGGTGCGTGCACGCGTGACTGAATGTGAAAGGTGTAGGCAGATCCAATACTGTGTAACTACTATATACAGGGATATAGTACTACAGTTGCTGTGGTTTCTTGGTTTCACACCATTTCATTGGCCACTTGACAGGCCTTACTAGCTACACACACCTGGTGCCGACATTTAACCCAAGCAGTGTGCTCCACCATTGACTCTCTGCAAAGAAAGCTTTTTGCGTGTGTGTGTGTGTGTGTGTGTAAGCATGTGCGTGGTGCAGTTCTTCCAGCTGTTTCCATAGAATCAGAGTAACTATTTAACCAGCACCGATCACTATAGGTCATCAGAGTCATAACCTTTAACCCCAATTGTGACCTTTCTAATTCATTATATCACTCCGTTCCGAGACACAAACTGTTTTCTTTTCAACTTTCCACATTCATCACGGGCCCTTCTCACAGTGGGTAGTGATGGGTTTGATTGATGTTTCAATTGAATGTGTATCTATGTGGAGAAATGGGTAAATCGATCTGTGATTTTAGCCTTAACGAGGCTGTGTTGATTAGTTTGGGTAGCAAATGAATATTTGATGAGATGATTATTATGATTGATGGAGGTCTGAACCTCAGAACTGATTCAGTTGATTGGGCTCGGGGAGGTGTGTGCATTCAGAATCA
The DNA here is from genome assembly GCF_052324685.1 of Brachyhypopomus gauderio. Classification (NCBI taxonomy): domain Eukaryota; kingdom Metazoa; phylum Chordata; class Actinopteri; order Gymnotiformes; family Hypopomidae; genus Brachyhypopomus; species Brachyhypopomus gauderio. The sequence goes on from NC_135214.1 coordinate 18,510,610, forward strand.
AAACTCTTTGACTAATGTCAAGATTTGACTTAATATTTTCACAAGACTTGATCATTATTATAGTTTCATTGTAATTGTCAATTTGTAGTTGAAGCTTGTGTGTGTGTGTGTGTGTGTGTGTGTGTGTGTGTGTGTGTGTGTTGTAGGGGTCTGGCTGCAGGGGAGGATAACGGACAGAGAGGGTACATGCTCACCTTCGTCATCGCGTACCTGCGGGTGCGTCTGATTCGTTTTGTGCAGCTCACACCCCACAATCCCAAGCAGAATACCACACTGTGCTGTTCTTCAGCATATGTGTTAACAGATTTCTCTGTGTGTGTAGGATCTAGGCATGGATTACTACGTGATAGGCGAGTCCTTCGAGACATCAGTGCCGTGGGACAGGTAAGAACTGCTTCCTCTGTCTGGCACTCTGAGAGAGAAACCAGCTCCTCTGATGCTGCTTAGAAATCGGACTGGCTTATGCTGCCAAGCTTCAAGTGTCCCAGAGCCTTAGCGGTCAATCGGTCCTCACGCTGCCCCTCTGTGGACCGGTCAGTCGGTCCTCACGCTGCCCCTCTGTGGACCGGTCAGTCGGTCCTCACGCTGCCCCTCTGTGGACCGGTCAGTCGGTCCTCACGCTGCCCCTCTGTGGACCAGTCAGTCGGTCCTCACGCTGCCCCTCTGTGGACCGGTCAGTCGGTCCTCACGCTGCCCCTCTGTGGACCTCCTCGTGGTGTCAAACCCGAAAGCTCATCAGCAGAGGCTGAGCGGTGCGGCACCTGTTGGCCCAATTTACCCATCACATTTTCATCCCTCATAAAAGTGCCTCGCACATCGCTGACACCGTTGCCTGGACACAGGGTGGAAGGGAAGGTGCACGCACACACACGCACGCGCGCGAGGGAGAGCGAGAAGGAGAGCGAGGGAAGCAGATGCGTAGAGAAGGAAGAGTGTGGAATAGTGTGTCCCTTCTCCACTCTCGGTTTAAACCCTCTGGTTAGGACTGAGCTGCCCGTAGTGGTGCATGGCCGTGTTGTTGTGCACTGTGAGAGTCTGCATGTCACCTGAGATCTGTGTGCTGTAATAATACTGTAACAGCACTAGATTAGTGTTTTGTTTTCTTTCTTTTTTTTATTATCAGTGGCTAAATATGCAATATTGAGGAGAAAAGAAAACAAATAAGCAATATATAAATATTAAGGATGCATTGAATGTCTTGGGCCGATATGAAAAATGCTAATCAGTACATTGTGGAAGATGCCGGTGATAATAATCAATAATGTTACCTCTATGAATTAAGCAATTTCAATCTCTATGTGTTAAATACAATTTGAGTGAAACGTAAAAGTCTAAAAATAGATAATTTAATTAACATTTCATAGTTCATTTGACAATTGTGAACACATGTTGCTTTAATAAAGGCATTCAAAGTTAGGTTAATTAAACATTTTTATTTTCTAACCATTATGAAATGTAACATTGAACAAGCATCTCTTATTAGCATTTTTCTTATAATTGTAGTAATGTTCAAATTAGGCCTGCATCATTTTGAATTGGTATTTCGATAAACTATGGAATTATTGTTGTAATTAATATTATTATTATTACTGTTAGTGTTCTAGTATCGAGCTGCTAAATTATTATTCATACTGACATAATATATCAGCCTCTGATATATTGTGTATATTTAATATATAAATGTGTATATCATAACAATAGAAATAGGAAATAAATAAATGTATGACAGAAAACTGTGTGTGTGTGTGTGTATTTATATCTGTGCGTGTGTGCATGTGTGTGTGTGTTGTAGAGTGTTGGATCTTTGCAGGAACGTAAAGGAGCGGATAGTGAGAGAATGTAAAGAGCGAGGTGTGCAGTTCCCGCCGTTTTCCACATGCAGGTACGCCTCCTGCTCACCTGCCCACACCTTCCACCCACCCGCAGGCCCGCCCACCTACCCACCTGCCCACACCTTCCACCCACCCTCCGGCCCGCCCACCTACCCACCTGCCCACACCTTCCACCCACCCGCAGGCCCGCCCACGCTCCCGCCGGCCCGCCCACCTACCCGCCGGCCCCGCCCACTTGCATGAGCGATGCACTGCCACCTCAGGCAGCAGTCAAACTGCCGGGAGTTTGCGGGCTTGTATACTGGAAACTCTTTGAACTCAGCACTGCTCAGGTTCACAGTGACCCTGCCAAAGAGAGAAAGCGGCTAAGGGAGTGATAAGGGAGTACGCAGGCCGGGGGTCAGGGGTCGGGGAGCTCAGAGGCCGAGAAAGAAAAGAGGCCAAAGGAGAACTCGGGTCGGGATCTTGATTATACCTCAGCCATTCATTTCCTGTCTGGTGCTGTACAGCTGTGTGGGACATGATTGATGTGGCCATTTAACCTCTGGAACAGCCAGTGCCCCTATTGATGCGCACACACACACACACGCGCACACACACACACACGCACACACACAGAGCCCATTCAGGACACACAACTTTTATACTACAGCCAAAGTCATGAAGACGTGAAATAATAGGATAAAGCAGGATAAAGTTTCTGTCAGGTTGAGAAAGTTCAGTACCGATTTAAAGTAGAATAACCCCCATGTGTCCTAATACAGCTCTCACCTCTGACTCTGAATGTGAGTGGCCGAGGATAACAGAGAACTGCAGTGGAGAACAGAAATGGCAAATCGGCCGTAGCTGTGCATCACGTTTGAGCCGATCAGCGGAAGCCCCAGGGCAGTCTCCCTTCTCAGCGTCTCACGAGCCCCGACCCTCCGGTCGTGTACGGAGCGGGAGGGCGATGCTCCGTTAAGAGGCATTCTCGGATTCAACGGAGCGGCACGGTGGACGTGGCCATCCCTGACTGCGCTGTCAGAGGGGGCTGATGGGCGTTTAATATCATATGAATGTGACGGGATTGAAAGTGACAGACGCTCCCAAGCCCAAACACACACAGGGGCTCACATTCATCACGACATCAGTGCCGGCTGTTGGTTCACAATGGAGCCGGCGAGTTTTCCTGCTCTTTAATTCTCTGCTATCACAGAGAGCTAACGGAAGATCTGCCCTTTACCACAAGGCCCTTTAGTCTCTTAACTCTGGTACTGATGGCTTTTATTATATTCATTTAATTATTTCCCTTAACTTACTCAAATAAGCCTCCCAGTTTCTGAGACCATCAAAGTTAAGAATGAAAATCTTTTCTTTTTTTTCTTTTTTTTTACTTTTTTCTTGTTTTTACTTGTTTGTTTTTTTTACTTGTTTCTGTATTCATTTATTCCATTCCATCTTTCCTCTCTGCCTCCCAGGGTAACACAGACCTATGACGCCGGGGCTTGTGTGTATTTCTACTTTGCCTTCAATTATCGAGGTCTCAGTGATCCAATCCACGTCTATGAGCAAGTGGAGGTAAATCTTCCTCAGAAGACACATCTTCAGAACATTGGCTCTTAAGGAGATGACTTGGTGATTTGTGTTGTTCTTGGTATAATCTGTACTGGTCAAACTGGCCTGAGTAGTTCTTAAGATTAGGCTTTGGATTGAACGTCATCTCTGTTCTTGGTTCAGCACTTTAAGGAGAAATATTAGGTTTGATGTTGATGTTGCTTCATTTGTGTTTACACAGCATGCTGCCAGAGAAGAGATTCTAGCCAATGGAGGAAGCCTGTCCCATCACCATGGAGGTAACATTTGCATATCCATCATCCATTTTCATTTGCCGTGATTTCATATTTAACCCCTGTGAACTCTAAAACCCCTTCTACAGATTCACTGAGCAGTTTAGTAAGGACTTGGCAATAACGATGTTTGAGGTTTTAGATTGGCTTGGCAGACATGTCATGTGCAAAAACCCTCTTTCGGTAAATAATGGAGTATCATTTTCAAAGGATAAGGAATCTTCCCGAAGACCTAGAACGAGAACGTTAAGTGTGCGATTTTAAAGGCTCTGTCCATGGTGTGCTTATGAATTCAGTGATGAAGTTTGCCAAAATGGTTTGGCAGTTTACGTTTCCGTAAGAGTTTGCTGCATGCAGCCAAAACGGGGCCGCCCAACCCTAGACTTTATCTATATTACTATCTGTCTGCTGTGAGCCATACATCACCAGACGCATTAATCACAGTTGTCGTGCACACGCACGTGCATGCATGTGCATACACGGGGTCCACTCCCCTTGATATCACACTGATATCACCCCGAGAGTGAGCGGAGAGGTTGCCAAAGGTGGCCAATAAAGTAAGGTGGTGTGTGTTTGTGATGTTTTGTTTTGTGTGTGTGTGTGTTTATGGAGGGACACTGACAAAAAAGGCAGTAGTGAAGAAAAAAGTAGAGTTTACATCTGTGTTGTTATTGATGGGGGTGTGGGGCTGTGGACGTGAGAGAGTGAGTGAGTGAGTGTGCTTGTGACCAGTTCTGCGTAATTGTGATTAATAGCAGTAGCACAATGCTATCTGGCTGGCGACAGCCTGCTTTGTCTGCCCACAATCACTGCGTGAAGTGTGTGTATGTGTGTGTATGTGTGTGTCTTTGTTTGCTGTGTGTGTGCGCTCCTGTGCGACCAAAAAAAAAACAGATGTAGTGTAGGCCAGCAAGGTGGGAGGGCACGCAGGGGAAATACACTTTACTGGCCTGTGTTTACCAGTTGATCAGACCAGTTTATACACACACACATTACTGCAAAAAAAACCCTATAATCTACTGCAATCAGCGTCCATGCATACAAACACACCTATAACCATTTCAAACCACGCCTATCCTACACGCATGAACAAACCTCACATGGTTGAAGTCTAGCACAATGGTAATAGCATTGGGGGTGTGGCTTTCTGCCGGAGCCATTGTGATGGACCATGAGCCATTGTGATGTGTGGCTTACAAAAGCAGCAGTGTGACATCATCACCCCAGCAGAGTAGCAGGTGATGTTTACCCAGATTACTGGTCCTTATGCTTAAGAAAACGTGTTGGAACTATAGGTCGCACCATGAGCAGAGAAGCTGAAGGAGTTTGAATGAAGTCCTTCAGTGGAAGCAAACTTGTCATGGTACGTTAAGCAGACAGCTAACAATGGCATGGTAGGGTAAATATTGTCCCTGAGTTTACAAGCTCTGTTTGGTAAGATAAGACCTGATAAGAAAAAGATGAGAGCCAAGCAAATGTAATGCATTGGAAAGTCAGCTCAGGAACAGGGAAATGGCCCCACATGTAAATGACACATTTTTCAGTTGCTTAAAATGCATATTTATAGTGGGAAAACCCACACACATACACACACACACTAGCATTTCACAGCATTCAGTTTCTCTCTCTCTCTCTCTCTCTGACAGTGCAGTTTTGCATCCCTCGGTTGTATAGTCATAGCTGTGAGAGATGGATAGTAACCAGGGAGAGAGAGAGAAAATGAATGTTGAAAAAGTGACATGATAGATGTGTAAATTATCTCTGTGATGGAGGCAATGATGCAGCAACACCACCTTCTGTTTCTCCTTCTTTCCCTGAGGAACAAGGGATGGGGACGATCATGGGAGGGAAGGAGGGAAGGAGGGAGGGGGTGGGAGAGATGGACTGAGGGAGAGTGGAAGTAGATTAAGCGGGTTCCTTTGTTGGAAGACCCTGATTGGTTGGCTGGAACAGCAGTGTGTCCTATAGTATGAGATGACCCGCCCATTTCATTTGCATATTTATCTTAGTTGGGGCGTCACCAGTAGCATTTTGTCCCTCTCCTTAACCGCTCCTCTCTGAAATAATGGCCAATTGTCAGGTAAGGTGAGGACTTTTAACTTGTCAGTCATCCCAGTGTCTAGAGGTTAAGTGTGCGTGCGTGCGCGTGCGTGTGTGTGTGTGTGTGTGTGTGTGTGTGTGTGTTTACACACACACACTCTGGGGTTTACACGTGGAGAGAAGCAGGCGAGCGCAGGCTTAAGGGGAGTCACCGTGGGGTGATGGGCCGAGGGCGGAGCCAGGCAGGGGAGCGAGGGCGGAGCCAGGCAGGGGAGCAAGGCGGTAGACGGAGCGTGAAGCACTGCAGGCTCTCCTCCGTAGGGAACACTGGCAGCTTAATGAGTTTGATAGTCTGCTGCTCTCCATAAATCACACCATGCAAAACATCTCGCAGCGTTTCAGGAGTGTTGCACCAGCGAGCGTTCCAGCAGCGTTTCAGCCGCACACACACCCACCCCCCTCCAACCACCCCCCCCCCCCCCCCCCTCCAAACACATCCATCACCCCCTGCTTACTCTCCTGCTTACTCTCTGGCTCACACAAGATTGATGGGCTCGCTACCGTCTGCCACCCAGCCATGCACACTGACACACACTCCCCCCCTTCTCTCTCTCTCTCTCTCTCTCTCTCTCTCTCTCTCTCTCTCTCTCTCTCTCTCTCTCTCTCTCTCAGTGGGCAAACTGCGGAAGGGCTGGATGAGAGATGCCATCTCTGCGGTGGGTCTGGGGATGCTACAGTCTGTGAAGGAGTACGTGGACCCCAATAACATTTTCGGGAGCAGAAATCTCCTGTAACTCGACACCACTTTAAAAAACCTTATTCTCACAATTTTTCTAACACCGTCTAGTCACATTGGAATAAACGCCTAACACATGCTAATTTATACGTATGCAAAACAAGCCATGGTTTGTTTTCAGCTTTCAGTCACATCTGAATCCATTCCAGAACTCTGCTGCAGGATTCACCAAAACACTAGGCTCCTCCTACCCTCCTAGGCTCCGCCTCCCCAACGCCATTCCCCTCTCCATTTGAATTCTGTATAATGCAGTGAGCAAGTTGTGTTCACAATGTCAAAACAGTTTTTTGTATTACCATAATTTTACCATTAAATCCTATAGGGTGCTACAGAGGAGTTTCCTCTCTCTGATAGTCTGATTAAGAAAAGCAGGTTATATACATTTATATACATTTCCAATGTTGATATACATTTTTCCACCCACCCCCTACAAAATAGTTTTTCATTTCTCATGGATCTCATCCACTTTAACTTTTGATATATACGTAAGGATGTTCCAGTGTAGTTTGAGCGTGACACTACTTTAGTGATGCCTGAACTGTGCTTTCTAAAGCAGTGTGCCTTCTTTCTCTCTCTCTCTCTTTCACCCCCTCTCTCTCTTTGTGGGTGTTCGTCTGGCCTTCCTCTTCCTCTTCCTTCCCGTTTTGAATAGTGACTAAATGTTTACTGTCCCTTCACTCAGTGCTTTTGGATCTCCTAGTGTTCCTTCAACCTGTATTTTGTCTTTTCTGACAGTCCATTTGAACTGTTTTGCCAGGATTTCTTTGTAAAACTTTGTCTAGCTCCTTAAGTTTTTTTTTATGCTTGTAAAGGTGCCTCTGTAAAACATGCACTAAAGGAAACACACATACCATTGTGTTCCACCCTGCAAAAGCAGGCCAATAAAAAATACTGCCCAGCATGGTGAGGTGATTCTCTTAGTGCTTTCCCCTCGTTGGTGTCTTTGGAGGGAGTTTGGTTTGATAGTGTCTCCATGTGCAGGTGTGAGAAACCTCTCCTCATGTTTTTACCAAAGACTCACAACCTTTTAGTCCTAACTATCACTGGCCGGGATCCTTTAGATGTATGCACACATGCACCTGTAAATTATTGTATATAAGGAGCATATATATGATTATATATGACCATCAAAGAGTCACAATTTTTTTTCTCCATTTGAATATTTGATTTATTTTCAAATTAGCATATGCAAAATGCTAGAGATGATCCTGATAGGTTCTCAGAGTGTCGATGTTAGTGACGTAACTTCATCTTCTACTAATGTTCATCCATAGTGATGAGGACCAGCCTGTCCCTGGACATGACATGTCTGAATTTTCCATTCCTCTAAAAAGGCGCGTGTCTATTTAACTGAACACGTGGCGAGTGCCTGGCGTAGCATGGTCAAGCCTTGTGTCTTTAAGGCACAATTTGTCTGATCCCCCGTCGATCGGCACTGATCTTTCTAGCTGTATGGTGCTAGGGTGAATCGCAACGTTACTGACGTCAAATTACCGACGCCATCTTTGTTTCTCGTGTAATGTCAGCGTTGTTCAACGGTTCTGAACGTCCGTCCTGTGTGTGTGTGTGGGCGTCGTCCTCCATAAATGCAAAAACTTTACCAGGCTTATTCAGGCTTTACTCTGAAACATTACATGAAGGAAACGTTGGGCCTCGTTTGGGCCGGCCGGACCTTTCCTGAACAGTTTCGTTAGAAGCCGCTTGTGTTCACCAGAACCCACCTGCCAATGTCCCTAAAGCTCCTTTTGTTATTCTCCAGTTTCCTTGGTAACATGTTTAACATTTGGAGTACATTTTGTCAATGCTGTTTGTGCAATAAATTAACATAAAAAGAAGCACGTTTACTCGTTTTTATTTAATTCTATTAAAAAGAGGAGTATACGGAAACGAAGAACTCTTCGCTGGATAACTACGGAACCTTTTGTGTCTGAGTAATGTACCGGTGACCGCAGTGAAATGTGTCTTCACCCCGGCGTGTTGGGGATGGTGTGTCCACCGAGCTGCAGTGAAAGTGAGGGGCTCTCTGAACACACCACACACCTGCACGATGTGATGGCGAAAGTGGTCACTCACTATTCCCATACTCAGGAAAGCTCCGTTCCCATCATCGTGTAAAAATTGGGAGATTTTAAAGTCTGTTCTGTTTGGGTTTTATTTTCTCAAATCTAGACATCATATCCCTTGATCCCCCCCCCCGTGTTAACTATACCCTATACCATACTCGCAATGTTCCAATGTATTCCTAATTTTATTCTAAGCATCTCATCATCTTGCTTGACAGTCTTTGATATACAACATTCCTGCATATCATTTTCTAACACCTCACGTGGCTGTTTCAAGTATTTTCGTAGTGTACTGTACGTTGCAGTAAAGCTTTTTGTCCACACGGGGTCAGTGGTGAGCTAGATCGCAGCTCATTTTAACACATTTATCTCCCATACAAACTGGACGCTTTTTTCATACCACGCACACAACTTACTAGCAGCACGTTTATTCGAATATAACAATTCACGTTTCCAAATAACATGCTTCAAACACATCTCCCATTTCTGCTGTCCCTTAAACACAAAAAGGGCTGAACCAAGGGAAAGTGAGAACACACCGACGGAGAAGCGTAGGCCATGTTTAAAAAAATAAACAATAATCGTACAGAAAAGAAAGACGAATTTTCTCCACTGTGGTGCAATACCGTTACCCATGCATACATACTAAATCAAAAGACTTGATGGAATTACTTGTAAATGTCAATATTAGAGGTAATTAACTCGGTATTTTAATTGCTACATCCAGAGCAGCTAGTTTCCATGCAGTTAAATTTGTCCCTTTATCAATTTGCATGTAATGTTCTTTTCATTTCTCCACAGCAGGAAGACCCCATGCTACAAAGAGCTCAGCCGCCACTTTCACGATGCAACGACACCATTTCAAACTGCATTCAGATATCGGGGTGAAATAGACATAGCAGAAGGGGTTTATGCAATTACACAAAATATACATTTGCTGCATCCGGCGGTTGTGATTTAAAAACAGCAGTTGTGTTGAAACGCTCTCAGATCATTCAACATGGATGACTATGGCCAGGACACGTACTGGTCTTCGCTATGGGAGCCTCCTGTGCACTTATGTAAAAACCGATTGTACAAAAGCATGTAAAGGCATTCTCGATTAGCTTGGAGGACCAGCTGCCGAATTAGGGAATAACAGTCGGTTTAGACGTAGCTGCAGAGTCGGTCAGAACCTGCACGTCGGTCAGAAGCTGCACGTCGGTACCGGCGCTTCTGACACGTGTGCAGGGAACATGGCTCGAAATGGCAGGCACAAAGGCCACAGAAACGTCTCGTATCAGATAACAGCCTTAAACATCTGTTATTGGGGCTGTATTTGTTTGTGGCTCACAATAAATTCATTAGTTAATGTTCAGGTTGTGCTTACTCTCGCCCATGAGATGTTTTACGTGGCCACGAATGTTGTGGTGTTACTTCACTAAAGTCCTTAATTTGTCAAGCCCTCACCCTGGGATACTTCTCTCCAAACTACACACTCTAGGTTTACTAAAGACACATTGTTAAATATTACCAATAAATACAGTCTTAAACTAAACGGAAACAAACAAAATATTTTGTTTATTTTTTTTAAACAGTATTGATGTCTCACTTAAACTTGAAGGTCTATGAATAGCTCATATGTGGTTTGGTGATCTTTAAAAAGGCACATGTATTTCACTAACCGGACTGGGCTCTGGACAGTAATGGTTACTGTTTAACGTATTCATGGGCCTTATACAAACCAAACTAACGAAAGATTAATTCAGAACTGCGAAGCGATATGACTAATGTTTGGATCAAATTTAATAAGGGGAGGTGTGAATATAGACTAAACAGCTGATGTAAACATTGTATGAGAATACATGGACCTTAATTAATGATGCGCAACGATGCTCAAGCAGAGGGAGATTAAGACATCATACCGGCTGCTCTTAATGATGTACAACACTGAGAACTATGAAGCTAGGGGAGGACCGCATGCATCTTTCATGAAGGTTTTTTTTTAACGAAGGCACAAAGAGCAGCACTGTGTTATATTTGCATTGCAAGCATTGCCATGAACCCCTGATCCTGTAACAATTAGCTGAAAACGGACCCCATACCTCCATCAAAACTTGTTCTTCCATAACTCATTACCTCAAAATATGTAGAATACAAAACAGAACACCTGCCCCCCCCCAACACACACAAAGATATTCCCGTTAAACATGATCAAAGCAACATTAAGAAAAGATACAACAATGATATTCTTGTTTAACAGTGGCGATGCTTACTAGCCATCCCTGCCAGAGCTAGATAACAGGCCAGCGAATACAGCATGGATGTTGAGTATCCTAGCTCTAAAGACACTGCCTCTTCCTGAGTCTAGAACAGAGAGAGTTCTCTGGGTGAAAAACGACGCTAGTTAAACGTGCACGACTCGCAGTGCGCAGCCAAACAGAAACGGTCCGTCACGACCGTCTGAAATTCTCCCAGAGCGGCGTGATTCATTCATGCAATCAGCAGGGGACGCCGTGGGGTCAAAGCCCCGCCGCTTGGCGCCTCGCAGCTGGAAGCTCGCAGCCGAGCCACAACTGCCTACATGCACAGCGCTGCGATCGGGCTGCAGGTCAGAGGACAGAGGTCGTGGGGTGGTCGTGAGGTGGTCGTGGTGGGCGAGAGCTAACTCGGAGGCTTGGTGCCGCTGTCGGGCCCCGCACAGCTGCAGCTGGTCGCTGGGCTGCCGTCGCACAGGCCGTCGGCACCGGCGCGCTCCTGACTGCGCTGCCGCTTCTGGTGCAGTTCCTCCCATTTGGCGCGGTTGGCCTGGATCATGTCGACCATTGGCTGGAGCTTAGGGTTCAGTTTCACGAGTGTCTAGAGAGAGAGAGAGAGAGACAGTGTGTGTGTGTGTGTGTGTGTGTGTGTGTGTGTGTATGCGTGTGAGAGAGAGAGAGTCAGGAAGGCAGAGAGTGGGCAGAAAGAGACAGACGCTTAAGGGATATTTAGTGCATATTATAGCCAGTGACAAGGTCTATGCAGCAATTCAAGGCATTGAACAATCACATTTTTAGGAAATGATTTATTTGGAAGAACTCACTCCTTTGCTCCAAAATAACGTAGGCCTGTGGTCATGGTTTAGTTTATGTGGCAATTATGCTGCTGTCATTTACATTTCTCATAACAACATAGTTAAGATACAGGGCAAAGCTGTCTCCAGTTCACACACAGCGCATGAATTGAGCCACAATTCCGAAGACCTTGTCTTAAGTTTTCACATATTAATCCACAAGCGCACACATACAGTCGTGACACAGCATTACAAATCCCACAATTTTTAACAGTAAATATGGTAAAGTACCACAATATTTCTAATGGCCTACTTTAACAACAGGTGTGCAGTCAAAGCAAAACAACAGACCAAAAATATTGTCTGCCTCTGTTCCAGGTTATAAAAACACACTCCTCATTGCTAATTTCAATGGTCCAGTTTGCCAATAAGAAATCACAAAAGAGTAGAGTATATAACAGATTCCAACACTCAAGCTGCTCTTTGATATATTTCATCCAACTGCAGGCATGAAGGAGACGATTATCACCCACACTCGGTGTGAATCCACTCATCGACGCAGTCATCTGCACAGTTATCCATTCAGTCTTTCTAAAGCAGCCCAGTCAGTGTTGACTGCATTAATAAGTACTCAATCTGTGCTCAGTAATAATCCCCCAGTATCAACTCTTCTCCTGAACACTATCTGCTCAGAGACACCGGTCTTGGACCAGAAGTCCCTCATCTTTGATGGCTGTATGAGGATCTGTGACAGATCTTTCTTCTAATATGATCAGCAAAAGCACGAGGGGCCCATGTGAGTATAACGGCTCGGTCCAGCTCGGCTCTGATCTCCCAGCAGCAGCGGTTTGGACGTAGCTGCAGACAGTGGACAGTTGAATCACACTTACTTTGCACGATTCTGTGTTCCACGGATGTGTTCCTTTTGTGTGATGAACAGGTGGGGGGGGATAGATCACACATGCACGTGCGCATGGCATGAAGTCAAATCCACTCCATTTGGCATGCTGCTTGTGAGAAGAACTCTGATGAGCTGAGAGAAAACCATTTGAGCGTCTCTTCAAGAGACGCTGGGGTGGCGTTAGCGCAGAAATCTAACGGCCGTTATTAACTCCCCACCAGCCTCACCAGATGCGTCCGACGTGCGCACCGTGGAGAGCGGACCGAATGAGGGACCAGGTTCCCTCCCCCTTGGCAGGAGGAGAGCGAACGACTGCGGTCCATTACCCCATCAGAACCAGCAGCCCACCCTCGGGAGCTCCTCACGTGGTCGTGTGGGGTTTTGTTTTTAGGTTCAGGTCTTGGAACAGTTTATCCTTTATCTTGTTTATCCTACCACAGTGCTTAATGTACACTCACGTGTGTTGAACGACGGTGATATAATGAAATCTCTGTCTCTCTCTCACACGGGGTGTAGGGTAACGTGTCCGGAGGAGATGTTTTCCTTTCGTTAGGGAGACCTGTAGCTATGACTGTTCCACATCAGCATTCCTACAGAGTTACACGACCCAGGGGGTTTGGCTTTGAAGATGGAGTTATGTAACATTGGATTAATATTCAACATCACTGGGATAGGACAGAGAGAGAGAAAGAGAGAGGGGGGGTTTGCTTCCACCCACAAACTAAAGCCCCACAACGTCTCTGATCTCCCTTCTTGCCACCCCAAATACTATTTAAAATGGCTGCCATCTTTACGTGCATAGACAGGAACCTCTCCTGTTTGTTGCTTAGCTTAGAGTCAGCAGAAGACTTTAGGAATCAGAGAAAGGGATATGATACATTCCTAGTGAAGAAATGGTGCACTCAGGCCAAAAAATGTACATAAATAAAACTGCTTTTCATCCACCAAGTCCACCAAGACTGACAGACAGACCCTAATGACTGAAGAACCCTTAGTGAGTGGGCTGAGTTGAACACCACATGACTTGGACGCCCAAAGACAATGACAACGGTCCCACTGTGTCAGCAGGATCATTCAGAGGCAGGTTCTTTCTCACCACACCAACACCCTCAAAGACAGGCTCTCTCTCTCTCTCTCTCTCTCTCTCTCTCTCTCTCTCTCTCTCCTCTCTCTCTCTCTCTCTCTCTCTCTCTCTCTCCTCTCTCTCTCTCCTCTCTCTCTCTCTCTCTCTCTCTCTCTCTCTCTCTCTCCTCTCTCTCTCTCTCTCTCTCTCTCTCTCTCCTCTCCTCTCTCTCTCTCCTCTCTCTCTCCTCTCTCTCTCTCTCTCTCTCTCTCTCTCTCCTCTCTCACAACAACCCCCCAAAAAGGTTCTCTCTTTCACCACACCAGAGGCAGAAGCTGAGATCTCTCCTCTGCATCACAGCCGCAGGGGAAACCACAGCACAGGAAGGTGGGGGTGTTGCTATGGATTGGGGGGCTACAGGGTGGAGGAATTCCTGCCAGCAGCCCTACAGGTGAGCAGAGCACTGTGAGCATCGCCCATGATCAGTGAAATGAAGCTCTATGATTCAGCTCCTCACAGATCTTGATTTTGTTTGGTTAACAGCCACAAATGAAACCAGTGAAACGGAATGGCAGCGTAATGACATAAGTAACGAACCCCCGTGACTGTGATGGTTGATGTGAGGCCAGAAGCCTATAGATGCATTTAATATATTCATTTTATGGGGACACGCTACATCTTATTGCTGGTCGTGGCTGGGTGTGAACTACAATGAAAATGAAAGGGATATATGTACTTTTTGTTATCCTTATAATATGAATGATTTTGCAGCTACATTAAAATGTAAATTGCCTTATGCCACCCTATTCAAATTACCACAGCAGTAAATCCTGCTGTGAAAAAAAATGGAAGATCAGCAGCAATTCTGCAGTCACTTCAGAGCAGACAAATGTACAACAGAATATCGCTTCTGCCCTCAGAGAACTGTCTATCTCTCACTTCTGCCCTCAGAGAACTGTCTATCTCTCACTTCTGCCCTCAGAGAACTGTCTATATCTCACTTCTGCCCTCAGAGAACTGTCTATCTCTCACTTCTGCCCTCAGAGAACTGTCTATCTCTCACTTCTGCCCTCAGAGAACTGTCTATCTCTCACTTCTGCCCTCAGAGAACTGTCTATCTCTCACTTCTGCCCTCAGAGAACTGTCTATATCTCTTGCTTCTGCCCTCAGAAAAACTGTCTCTCTCTCACTTTTGCTCTCAGAGAACTGTCTATCTCTCACTTCTGCCCTCAGAGAACTGTCTATCTCTCACTTCTGCCCTCAGAGAACTGTCTATATCTCTTGCTTCTGCCCTCAGAAAACTGTCTCTCTCTCACTTTTGCTCTCAGAGAACTGTCTATCTCTCACTTCTACCCTCAGAGAACTGTCTATCTCTCTCACTTCTGCCCTCAGAAAACTGTCTATATCTCTTGCTTTTGCTCTCAGAGAACTGTCTATCTCTCTTGTTTTTGCTCTCAGAGAACTGTCTATCTCTCACTTCTGCCCTGAGAGAACTGTCTATATCTCTCACTTCTGTCCTCAGAGAACTGTCTATATCTCTCGCTTTTGCTCTCAGAGAACTGTCTATCTCTCACTTCTGCCCTGAGAGACCTGTCTATCTCTCATTTCCTCTCTGTCTCTCGCTTCCTATTTTTCTTTTCCTATAAATGTCCCATAGAGCTGTGATGATTAATTGGTAACTGGGATGCATCTCCTGCTGCTTACAACAGGGGGCGCCATTTATTTTAATGATGCTTAATTTATGCTGCAGTGTGGCTTATGTTTCCCAGCTTGCACATACCAGTGTCTAATTTGTATATTTGGTGTACAAAGTATTGACTGGGCATGAAGAGAGACTGAGATAGCATAAAAAGGGCCTGTTAGTTTAAAGTTAAAATAATAAATAAAAATAAAAATGAATGTTTGTCATACAACTGTTTGCTGCTATTTTCCCCTCTCGTCTGTCTCACAGATGCACATTGTTCCTTGTGTCTTCCATTACAAAGGATTCTTATGCAATTCCATTCACACTAGAGCAGATAAGTCCTTCTCTCCCACACACAACAGCCAATCACACGTCTGCCCAGACCAGCCCCTGCCAAAGCTGGCCCACTCCGTGAGGTGCGGTCACAAGTATGATCAGTTGTAACGGCAGACTGTGTGTGCTCTCAGTCATCACGGGCCGCTGACAGCACGGTGCAACTGAGGGCTGTTACTTCTCAAACTGCTATGATAAAAGTAAGGTGGTGGGGGTCAAAACAAACTGCCATGTTTCACTGATCATGTCGACTCTCGGCCCCTTTCCTCTGGTGTTAAAAGGCAGAGTTCCATTCTCATGGGTTCATTGTGTGTGTGTGTGTGTGTGTGTGTGTGTGTGTATGTCCATTGGTGTACTGTTGGGCATAATTACCTCATACAACGGAGCACAGATACCATCAATCCATTCCAGCTGTAAACTCGGCAATTCATCTTTCCGGTTACGGTCAAAGATGGCCTGGGAAACGCACACATACACACACATTACATCTGCTTTCTACAGTTCACATTACAGCAGTGTGAGCTGGTCACTGCAGAGCCACAGCTCGGCCCCGAGACAAGAGCACAACGCTATTTCTCCCCCACGTCTCCACTCTAGCACCAGCTCAAAGAGCATTAGCAGGCCAAAAGAGATGACTTTGGTCTGATTTAAAAACAAACCAAAAATAATGTTCACTAACATTATTCCTGACAGCTACAAGCTGATTTTATGCAACTGCCTATGACTAAGAAGATGTTTAAGAATAGTTCTGGGTATGTTGTTGCTTATGATTTAAGGTTGTTTTTTTTTTCATTTTATATTGGTATATTCCCTAAGCACAGTTTTCTTCTCAGTGTGGTGTGTTTTGTGTAAAATGCGAGAATGGGAGAGAACGTTCCTTACTGTGGTTCATTACGTCCTCTCCACTCAGTTCCGTGTGTGGGGGCGTGTGTGTGTGTGTGTGTGTGTGTGTGTATACAACACGGCAGTACCGCTAAAAGCAGGCTGTAATGGAGAGATAGGTCCCTGACTAAGGCGCTGTAACTGAATATATGACGCAAAACGCCCCCGCGCTTGGTGCTAAAGACTTTGCTGCTTTGCTGAACCTGAGGCTAGCCGTACTTCAGAGAGAGGCAATGTGTCCAGCCCGGATTACACACCAGGCCGTAATTTCCTTTGGGGGGGAGGGAGGATGGCACACAAAAGCATGTGAGCTTCAAAGCTGTGGAGTGGGATGAGCAGTCTCGTTCGCCGACACGCTTCCTCCCGCTCCTTATTAAGAAAGCCCGTGATCGAGAATAATGACAGAAAGAAGCTTTTGACTTTTTTTGCTTTGCCGCGGCCTGCGCGAGTGCGCTTGTGTGTTTGCTTGGGGATTCTGTGTAAGAGTAAAAGGCCTCATTAGAGCTGAGCTTTGTCTGCTTTCTATGTGCTCCAGGGGCCATTACGACCGGTCACCATAACGACAGGTGCACACGCGCACGGCAGGGCAGACGGCGCGGAGCGGCCGCGGACGGTCGCGCGCTGAAGCCCCGGGCCGCTCGAGCAGAAACGCCACGAACCGTCCGCGTTGTCGCGTGCCACACTCACCGAGGGTGTCAGCTTCAGCTCCGACCGTTCCCGGTCTCCCTGCTCGAAAAACTCGCTAGTGACCAGCTGCGCGACCTGCGGGAGCACGTACAGGCGCAGGTTACGTTGCTATAAACGACAGCACACCCCGTGTTAGCCCCCGGGCTGGAGGTGAAGTGAATGTGTCGGCGCCTGCCTTCTGAGAGGTCTCCCAGGGTTTGGTTACGGCTCCCAAATCACACGCAGTCATCAACATTGACCTGAGACACAGGGGGCAATAGTGTCAGCACGGCGAAAAGAAGCGTTACAACACACACACACACACACACACACACACACACACACACACACACACACACACACACACACACACACGTGCATTATCTGTGCCAGAAGTCAAAGTGAATATTAGGGGGCAAAGGAGTTATGAAGAAAGATGCTGGGTGTAAACAGATGGCAGCTGAACCTTCACCTGAACATATCTCTGTGCTCCTTAACATTCCAGTTATATTCTCCTTTATTGACCAGCTCAAAGAATCTGCTTCTATTCCTGCAAAAAGCACAAATGTATTAAAATATGAAAACACTGTCCTCTCAGCTACACTAAAGATTTGAACCGGCACGATCTGAAAGTGTCTTTCACTTTCATTTTGTTTTTCAATTGTATTTTTATTAGGGTTTTGTTGTTTAAAGAACACACAGTCCATCTTGTAACCAAACACATATCATGTGTGCAAATTTATGTTTATCCATATACATGGACGTAGTTTTGATTTCATAAGTGGGGGGGACACAACCTGGGGTGGCGAACTGTTGAGCGGGGGGGGGGGGGGGGGGGGTTGAATGAAAATTGTTGAGCGCTGTGAACAAAAATTGTTGAGCGGGGGGGGGGGGGGGGGGGGAGCTCGGAGCTGCATGATCCTAGTGCTAGATTTGTCGCTATTTGGATATTGTTTTTTTAACCGTTAAAAAGTGGGGGGGACATGACTTCGTCGCTACTTAAATATTTGGTTTTAACTGTAAAAACTGGGGGGGACCAAAACCGGCTTTTGAAAAAGTGGGGGGGACATGTCCCCCCCGTCCCCCCCCAAAACTACGTCCGTGTCCATATAAATTCAGCGCATAGGGGTAGAAGCTCATATTGTAATAATTCCATTATTATATGCATTGTGTTTTCATGATCAAGTTTCTTCAAGGTATGTATGCATCTTCATTTCTCAACACTTGAATGTGGGTTAAATTACTGCTAATTACTGTCTGCGTATCTCCACATTATTCCAGTGCACTGGCATCTCCATAACCCATTAAAGCTCCTCAAGTCTGTCTGCGCAAACAGTACTACATCCTGCGACCACAGGGGGGCAGTAGACACTCAAGAACCATCAAATTCCCCACATGCCCATTCAATCCCATCTTATGCAAACGCATTCTGATTCTTCGGGGCACTGTTGCTCTTAAATGTATGAAAGATAGAAGGAAATGCTAAATGAACTGCTGTATTTGTTTATTTTGCCTCTAGTGTGGGAGGGCGAACCCTGGTAGCCGTGTCAGAACTCACTCGAAGTAGAGTGTGAGATCAGTAGCCAGGATGGATTGTTTCAACAGCTGCATCAGGTCTCCGTAGTCCCGTGACGACAGGTTGGAGAATATGTTATGTCCCTGGGAAGAGATGTAAGCAAACAGAACAAACACACATGATGCTCTGACACTGGATCTCACTGGTTCTTTATTGGGTTTTAATCCGACTGTGTGGTCGTACTGGGCTGGTCCTAGCCACTCAGTGAATCTGCATAAGGAGATGATTTTAAAGCTTTGACTCCAGGCCGCTCCAACCACGCTAACAGCGTTGGATCAGTAAGATCAGCTGCTGGTACTGACTGTGCAGGAGGCAGACACACAGATGGCAGGGTACAAAGCAGCCCTGTGCTGTTAGACACTAGACTTGTGGACTTGCAAAGTGTTTACACTGCATAATATGTCATGTGAATTAGAATGTCAGTAATCAGATATTGTGAATGCCTAAGATAATGCTTGACAAGTCATGTTCTTGCCTCTCCATCAATGATGTCATTGGTCTGATTTGATCATACATCGTAGCTCCAGTTATGGTCGAACACACACTGCCCCCACGTTCTGAACCATATTAATACACTCAGTTCTTTTGTTGTAATCCTCTAATCTTTTCTGTCAGAGTAAAAGGCATTTATCATTTACAGGCGACAGACCCCACCAAACACTCGGTTCCTCAGCAGTACAGAACTTCTGGCTTTGGTCTTCTAAGTAGCCTGAATCTGTTAGAAAACCTTGATGTGCACTTTCAGCACTTCTGAACAATCTCCAGTGGGGACGTCTGCAGACTCATTATGGTTAAACTGTAGAACGGGTGATTTGAGCTGAAGACCTTATTTCACTCTCTCTAAAGAAAAATCTACTGATATGCATGGGAAAAGGTGATTAACGTAACTCACCATGTCACATTACTTTATTCTATTGCTCTAAATCTATTTTTGTGGTTTCTCGATGCTGACACTTCAGTTTAGGTTTAAACCATGTCCAAGAACTTGGTTCCAGGTCAGCGCACGCCAAGCAAACATTCATCAAACACATTCACATTTTGTTGAACATGAAATCAAAGCACAACGAAATGACATGGTATCACCGCAAACCAGAACCCTGGCTTGCCGGCACACGTATTTAAAAAGATTTACTGTGTATTTCTCAGTTTCAATTTGCACACAATTGTCGTGGGGCCATAACACAAAATACAATTTACAATACGCCTGTGATAACATCAAAGATATTTAGATATTTAGGACTCAAGGAGCAAACGTGGCAATAGCTGTAGGGGTCCAATCTTCGTCACAGCCGTTTGAATGAAGATAAAGGTCCCATCTGGTCTACCGACTACTGCAACATTATCATGAAAAAGACTAACCAAATTGTTATAAGGACCCTTAACTCCAGCAGCCGCTGGTGGGGGGTCAGAGATGAACGGCAGTTCCGTGAGCATGAAGTACATCCGAGGTTAATCCGATTTGTCAGATGTGTAGTCTGAACAGAGCATTGCAGATGAGTTCTCTTTCTTCTCTTTTTGAAAAAAAATCACCATTTATCCTTCCCTCTATCCCTCTTGTTCTCTTTCACTCCATCTTACCGTTAGGTGAACTAATCCACCTCTAATTACCCACTTGCACAAATAGAGACACCTGTCTGTACTAGTCATTCATAAAAGTCATTCATTTTCTATAATTACATTGATTTCTGCAGTGCTGTGTTGCCCTTTCTAATTCTGTGTTGATTCATATGGGTGTTTTGACAGAGACAGCAGTGCTATCAGTACGAGTGCCATTATTAAAGCAAGACACACGTGTTCTTATTAGTGGGTCACAGACTGCACTGTGTGTGAGAGAGAGACACTACCTCACTCTGCAAGATCATGACGGCATGGTTGAAGTGGTGATGCTCCAGTGTGGCTGAAGTCCCATACAGGAGGGACAGAGCAGATCCTGTCCTGAGAGGAATGATGGAGAGATTAGACGAAGAGAGGTGTATGTTATACTTTAACCACCTCAGACTAGGTGCAGGTAAGAGTGTCTGAGAGATGGAACAGGAGTTGTGTATATCTTTGATGTGGTTATAACCAAATAAAAAATATACACAAGGTGTGATCACTGATTGGTCTGACTTGATTAAGTGTGATCACTGATTGGTCTGATTTGGTTAGGTGTGATCACTGATTGGTCTGATTTGGTTAGGTGTGATCACTGATTGGTCTGACTTGGTTAGGTGTGATCACTGATTTGTCTGATTTGGTTAGGTGTGATCACTGATTGGTCTGACTTGGTTAGGTGTGATCACTGATTGGTCTGATTTGGTTAGGTGTGATCACTGATTGGTCTGACTTGGTTAAGTGTGATCACTGATTGGTCTGATTTGGTTAGGTGTGATCACTGATTGGTCTGACTTGGTTAGGTGTGATCTCTGATTGGTCTCTTATGCAAAACGTCAGCACAGTCTTGCCATCTGTATCTTTGGTATAGAGCTAGATATCTACACACGTACACATGCATGCATTTACATACACATGCACACAGCAAACACACTCTGTATTAAGAGCAGCCTCCATCTGATGATTGGGTAATACTGTACTGTACTGTCTCAGGGTTCAACCTTATGGATGAGTTTTTTTTTTTATTTCTGACACCTCAATCAGGATTAGGGTTATCATTATCTGAGGAACAAGACTTGGATGCAATGCTGCAGGATTAAGCGTTGCATTATGGGACCATCCCATTGATGTTATGACATCAGTGTTTAGCAGTGTGTGTTGCATGTGAGCCAGCACAAAACAACAGCCTCGCTTCTCACTTGGCTTGGAAGGCATTGTTGGTTCCTCTGTGGTCCAGGTCGTGGCAAACACAGCCCACTAGCAGCGCCAGTGTCTCCAACTCTGTCAGCGTCTCTTGGAA
Source organism: Brachyhypopomus gauderio (assembly GCF_052324685.1). Lineage (NCBI taxonomy): Eukaryota > Metazoa > Chordata > Actinopteri > Gymnotiformes > Hypopomidae > Brachyhypopomus > Brachyhypopomus gauderio. The sequence goes on from NC_135214.1 coordinate 18,532,196, forward strand.
GCCCGCCGTCTGCGACACACAGGTCACGTTACAGTTCCACGTGATAAGACACTCAAACGAACACAACACATTTGTGTGCTACAGCGGCCCAGGGCAAAATGTGGATCTTCCTCATCTGGGTGGAGAGACCGGTGCTATCGGAGCGCTCGGAACGACCCAAGAGTATCATCTCCTATACAGACTGCAGCAGTGGAGAAACACCGCACTGCTGAACCAAATCACTGAACTACTGGATCACTGCTTGACCACTGTGCTGTTAAAAAAGTGATCTGGGCTAAAACAAAAGAATGTGAGAAACAAATGGGACTGTTGGGTCAGAATTGTGGGTGTTTACACATTTACATCTACTGACACTTCAGGAGCATGACGTGTGTGTCCCAACGCTCACATGCTTTCTTCCCAAGACCATTCTGGGTTAACAACATGGGTCACTGCAGAACCAGCGCCTCACCTCTGGAGAGAAGCTCTCAGAAGAATTCATCACTGTATAAGTGGTGTGTAAAAATGCCAGCTCAGTGTGCACACATCCATACACCCACGCACACCCACAGCCCCACGTCTCTCCACACACCCACAAACATATACAGTTTCATATCCTTGGCCCATAGTTCAAAGTGCTCCAGTTTGTGTGTGTGTGTGTGTGTGTGTGTGTGTGTGTGTGTGTGTGTGAGAGAGAGAGAGAGAGAGAGAGAGACTCACAGTAAGCATTGAAAACATGCACTGGCAGACGTTAAACGCGTGTCTCCAGTTGTGGTACAGAACCATACGATAGTTCTTCCTAACGGTGAGCAGCCACCTACACAGTGTCTAGAGAAGGGTGGAGGGTGAGACAGGAGAAGGGTGGAGGGTGAGACAGGAGGAGAGGGGTGGAGGGTGAGACAGGAGGAGAAGGGTGGAGGGTGAGACAGGAGGAGAAGGGTGGGGGTGAGACAGAAGGAGAAGGGTGGGGTGAGACAGGAGGAGAAGGGTGGAGGGTGAGACAGGAGAACAAGGTTGGGGGTGAGACAGGAGGAGAAAGGTGGAGGGTGAGACAGGAGGAGAAAGGTGGAGGGTGAGACAGGAGGAGAAGGGTGGAGGGTGAGACAGGAGGAGAAGGGTGGAGGGTGAGACAGGAGGAGAAGGGTGGAGGGTGAGACAGAAGGAGAAGGGTGGGGTGAGACAGGAGGAGAAGGGTGGGAGTGAGACAGGAGGAGAAGGGTGGAGGGTGAGACAGAAGGAGAAGGGTGGGGTGAGACAGGAGGAGAAGGGTGGGAGTGAGACAGGAGGAGAAGGGTGGGAGTGAGACAGGAGGAGAAGGGTGGGGGTGAGACAGAAGGAGAAGGGTGGGGTGAGACAGGAGGAGAAGGGTGGAGGGTGAGACAGGAGAACAAGGTTGGGGGTGAGACAGGAGGAGAAGGGTGGAGGGTGAGATAGGAGGAGAAGGGTGGAGAGTGAGACAGGAGGAGAAGGGTGGAGGGTGAGACAGAAGGAGAAGGGTGGGGTGAGACAGGAGGAGAAGGGTGGGAGTGAGACAGGAGGAGAAGGGTGGGAGTGAGACAGGAGGAGAAGGGTGGGGGTGAGACAGAAGGAGAAGGGTGGGGTGAGACAGGAGGAGAAGGGTGGAGGGTGAGACAGGAGAACAAGGTTGGGGATGAGACAGGAGGAGAAGGGTGGAGGGTGAGATAGGAGGAGAAGGGTGGAGAGTGAGACAGGAGGAGAAGGGTGGAGGGTGAGACAGAAGGAGAAGGGTGGGGGTGAGACAGGAGGAGAAGGGTGGAGGGTGAGACAGAAGGAGAAGGGTGGGGTGAGACAGGAGGAGAAGGGTGGGAGTGAGACAGGAGGAGAAGGGTGGGAGTGAGACAGGAGGAGAAGGGTGGGGGTGAGACAGAAGGAGAAGGGTGGGGTGAGACAGGAGGAGAAGGGTGGAGGGTGAGACAGGAGAACAAGGTTGGGGGTGAGACAGGAGGAGAAGGGTGGAGGGTGAGATAGGAGGAGAAGGGTGGAGAGTGAGACAGGAGGAGAAGGGTGGAGGGTGAGACAGGAGGAGAAGGGTGGGGTGAGACAGGAGGAGAAGGGTGGAGGGTGAGACAGGAGGAGAAGGGTGGAGGGTGAGATAGGAGGAGAAGGGTGGAGGGTGAGACAGGAGGAGAAGGGCATGTGAGAGAATTTTCTCCCATAGCATTTTTCATTGACAGACTAAAGGAACAGACCAAGGGAGTAGACGGCTTGAGAGGTTTTTACACCTTGATATTTTCCAGACTGCTGAACGGGAGTGCAGGAAGCTGACTAAGACCAGTGTGTATTTCTTTTCAAAGACCTTCAGGACAAAAACGTCCTGAAATATTCTGTCTATTCCTGTCTATCTAGAAAATCCAGAGGAAACAGGGGTGACCTGCATTGTCAGTACATGTAACATCTACAATTCCTATCAAAAATACATTTGTTTGTAAACACCTTTTTCAAATACAAGGCCCAAGGTTTCCTTTTCTAAAATACTTTCTTTTGGTTGCTGATGTTAAGGCTGGGATAAGAGGTGGATGTAGGAATAACACTGGAGTTGAGCTATAATAATGGCCAATGAACAAACGCTCCAATAGCCGTAACACAAGAGTGTGTGTGTGTGGGTGTGTGTGGGTCACCTCGTAATCTATCTTAAACTTCTGCACCATTCCGAGCTCCATAAACATGCGCAGGGAGGCAGTGATCATGGCGTCCACGTCCAAAGAGAAGTCGTCAAACGACAGCTTATCAATGCCCAGCTCACACACCAGAGGGATGTTAGCAGCCTGAATGAAAGAGACACAATTTTCATTTCGTTTTAAAATTTTGTCTTTTTTTTTGCCAAAATCAAGAGCAGTATGAAACAATCAAGACTAGTCAATCATTTTCTCCCACACAAAATATAATCTCTGGCAAACATTGTTGTAGAAAGCCTTCCTGAGACCCACCCAGAAATGCCCTAACATCCTATGAGCTTATGTGACTTCTAAATTATGCTTTTGAACCAGTTTTTACAAGCAAAACATGAGTAATGTTGTAGGCAGCACTTGTAAAATCTGTTTAGAACAACAACAAAAGAAATATCGCGTCAATATCAGAAAAGGCAGGACACAGCGCAGTGGATATACCTCGAGTCAAACTGATTTGTGGGTACAATTCCAATAGAAATGCGCCAATGCAAATCTCCTTATCTGAAACGTACTGTTTGTACAGAAGAGAGCATTAGGGCTCTCCAGGGACTAACAAAGCAGAGAGAAAGGAGCTACAGAAGAGGGACAGACACGCACACAGAGGGAAAGGTCAGAGGTCAGGGGAGCCTGGGGGAGAGGTGCAGTCTCCAGAGGGGCAGAGGCAAGGGCCTCCTTATTCCCTCTCTCTCTCTCCTTCAGACACTTTGTGAATGGAGGAGCACACCGAACCTCCTGGCTGGCCACTCTCTCTCTCCACCGTTTGCTTCTGACGCCACAACGTCTGTTCCAGCAATTAGCTGACAGCCCAACAGCACTGAGCTGAACTGCTAATGAGAAGACTATAGATAGAGTTGTAAAACTTATACATAGAGGCACGGAAAGAGAGAGAGAAAAAAAAGACAAATAAGCTAACGAGAAAATGTTGGCAAGGGAATTGGGTGTTGTTTTGATGACATCACTGACAATGCTAATTCTAGATAACCATTCATTTATAACTAATTATATCAATGCCGGTAAAAGTGAGTTTTACCTATGAAACCAAGGATGTATTTCACAACTAAAGAAGCCATGGTGAATGTCTGAGGGCTCTAAATCTTTTGTGCTCCATGTTTGAAAGGTTTTAGTTTTGAGTTTTTAAATAAAACGTATCATGGCTTTTTAAGACAGCAAGCTTCTCAAAACTAATGCTATTGATGAGGTACTCTGGATGGAATTATACATGAAAGATGGGAATACAACTGTTTTATTAAAGTGTGGGTTCAAAATGAAGGTATGTGGGAAGGAACAGAAGAGACAGATGGAGAAATATACACTAAAAGTTTCATCATTTGTGAAGTGTTGGCATGTTACTGGAAAAAGACATTTTTTTTCTTCATTTTTCTATGTTTACCAAAGCATTCCTGATGAAATCGGTGTAGAGAAATCTTGTATGATAGATGTGTTGTTCCCATTGGAGAAATAATTGAAAACTCTACATTGATGGTATCAGTAATGCAGGAACAATAATGAGATATTGACTGCCTTAATCATTAATAAGTAGTATACAACAAAAACTATGTGAATGTATGTGTACTTGAATTGTCAGACTGCCTGTTTCGAACTTTAAATTATTAATGTCAATCACCTTCAAAATAAAGGGAAGCAATTTTTGCTCATAATGGTTTATAATTTATCAGCCCATTTTAGAGAGGAAAACATTTGCAAATGTATACCTTGTTTGTGGATAAATGTGTTTCAACCATGCTAATAATCATCATAATAAATGTGTTTCAACCATGCTAATAATCATAGAGACTATAATTAATCTGTCTGTGAATTAACTGTCACCAGCAGTGACAGGCCATTTATTCAGAATTTCCTAGAAAAATCTCACTTGTATCCCTCTGATCAGTTTCACATTATGCTTTACCTTAAACTTGTCCACCTCAGTCTTGGAGCAGGTGGCATGATATGACAGCACCTGCAGAGAGAAAGCAAGAGGGGGAGGGAGAGATAGAGAGAGAGAGAGAGAGAGAGAGAGAGAGAGAGAGAGAGAGAGAGAGAATGGGGGGAGAAAAATTGGTAGTGAGCTGAAAATGTATTATTGTGTGAATACTGAGTGAATAGTATGTGAATAACCCTGGAGGGTCACAGCAAGAGTCAGATCAGTATGGCTCTAATACCTGATTGTGATTCGCCTCAGTGTGCTGGTTCCTTTTGTGAGAATAAAAGTTTGTGGGCTCTTTAGAACTGTCTGAATGTCAGTATGAAATGTATCCTAAATGGGATCTAACCATCTAATAAAATGAACCAGCATGCACAATGGAATTGTGTTTTGTGAATGTATATGTATTTATGTATTATGTATATGTGTTATATGCATGGTTTAAAGAATAGAAGTCAATGAAGACACGTGAACATCTAAATGACCTCCTGAAAAGAAACTGGAGTGTCCGAAGCATTCTGACCTTCATTTCATACTAAATGCCTTTTAATGCATTCTCACCCCAGAAATTTTTTTATTATTGCTAGATTGCTGTGCAGCCTCTAATACAAGTGGCATCTTTATGAACATCCCTATGGACAATTACTGGGTTGAAATATTAGAGACTCTTAACAAGTTCTAATCTTTTGAACTCAAAGAAAATTCAGTGTCTGTTGACGACCAGGTGTCTTCGGGTTCTGCTGGCAAATGTGGGTGCCCCAGGGCTCCACTTTTGGCCCTATTATGTTTTTACTCTATTGCTCTATTACTCTATTGCTCCCCTGGTGCTTCGTTTTAATTTTGCATATGCATGCCAATGTAAATTAAGTCCTTAACGACTGTTGTTGAGGAGTGCGAGAGGTTGCAGGACAAGAACAAGAGGACATTGTTTATTTAGAGACATACAAGAACTGGAGTTATTGAGTTGGAGTCCATAGTCATGATTTCAACGGTCTGGGGGTAAAGATAACATGAACAAAGTAGCCAGAGTAATTAAAGGAAACTGAGAGAAAACACAAAGACAAACAACATGCCAAACCAGACAAAATGCTAACCACAACTAACACAACACAAAGACAAACTGGAATAAAGCCAGTAAACACAGACAGACAGTGTGATCAGGTATGGGGAGCACAGATGAACTGGCACAGGACTGAAACCCAAGATGGAGGCTGAGCTGACTCAATGAGGGAGGAAACTGACAGTTGTAGCCATTAAAGACTGGACGTCTTGTACATTCCTTGACATGAATGAGAACATTCAAATATCCTTCCTGTTAGTCCTGACTATTTATCTATGGAATAACAGGCAGTTTAGTTGTTGGTCTTATGACATTTAAGGTCAAACCATGTTTGAATGTCTTTATACATACCAATAAACCTGTTCTGTCTGCTTTCTCTGTATAAGAAATAGTGTGTTAATTATATGAATCATATACAATTAGGATGCTGAGAAATCTTTCATCCTTCTGTCTGGATAACTGTAATATTTCTGACCTGCAGATAACCTGCAGACTTACATACAGTTAGTTTTCTAGGTAGTGTTAAGATCCTTATAGAGGTTCTAACAGTTACCCAAAATAAAGGTTTAAAACATTTTATAGAATTAAAAAAGAGTTCCCTTATTGTTATGGATTACAAAGAGATCCAAATAGATCTATATTTTTCTCACCACTGGAGTATTACCCATATTGCTTTGCTTTTGTTAAAAATGGCCATGAACACTGAACAAACGCTACCTTAACAGACGCATTCACACAAGTCATGTGCTTTCTGAAAACAACACACTTTATTCCAGGGCTACTGGTGCAGTAAACTTATGGCTATTCCCAGTACATAGCCCAACACAATGAACCCACTCCATTGCGGTGCCTTATTCTGCTGGCACATGTCCCCGATGTGTTTACACACACATACACTCAAACTCCATCACACACACATTTATACAACAGCATCAATGCCCCTGACTTTGTGCACAGGACCAGATAATAAAGTGGTACACTGCTTCCTCTCTTCCTCCTTGCTCACTGGATAATCACATATTGTGTGTGTGTGTGTGTGTGTGTGTGTGTGTGTGTGTGTGTGTGTGTGTGTGTGTGTGTGTGTGTGTGTGTGTGTGTGTGTGTGTGTGTGTGTGTGTGTGTGTGTGTGTGTCTGTATGTGTAATAAACTCCAGTTCCTACCCTCTCACATCCTTATTTGATCAAGGTTGCTCATGTTTATTCAGTATCGCCAAGGGTTATATATCTCTATACTCATATAAATCTTTAGCACCCTCTACAAATGCATGCACACACAATCTGGAGAGAGAGAAGAAATGCTTTAACAATGCAGAGCCAATGCCTTTGTGTTCCTGTTCACTATAAAGTATCTAGTACTGTATATCTATAGCGTCAGAGCAATGTCTAACAATAAATACTGCACGTACGGTGTCTGTGTTATCCACACCATTATCGCCTATAGATGTAACCATAAATTCGCATATGTACACACAGAGCCTGACCATCCCGCAAGCAAATCTGTGTTCAGGAAATACATACAGATTTATGTGGTCAGCTTGCATTAATACGCAGAATGTGCTTTTGTTAAATAACATACAGACATTCCACTTAAATGTTAGGGCAGATAAACAATTATCTGTAATGATAAGTAATTAAAGTACTAATACAGTATATAGTGCAATCTACCACGATTTTAGCTGTTTAAACTTTTACTTCTTTGGCACTTTGGCTTGAGTGGCTACAGAGTCAAAGTTGAAAATGTCAGCTTTGATTGACTGCGATTCTAACTGCAAATCTAAATGACTGCACAAAAAGTACAACAAATATGACGTGGATTTGGCCAATTATTCTTCCAGCCCTAAAAAGGCTTGTGATTCCTATACAGAAAACTGGCATTCAGCAGTTTAACCTCACAGTCACTGTTTCACTTCAAGTCCCAGACACAGAGCCAAAACAAGAACAACAAAAATCCCCAAGCTGGCATCCAGTCGCTTAGAGGCCGAATCATAGTAAAGCAAAGCAGTGGTGAAGGTTCTGGAGTTACGTTACTAGTCCCACACAGAGTGTAACGGAGCGCCCCGCGCCTGCAGACAAGGAAGTGACGAGTCTATGAGAGACACTCAAGAGGACAAAAAGTTCCAGCACAGAGAGCGTGGGGAAATGTTGGGGCGAAGGGAGAGTGGGAGGAGGGAGAAGTGAATGCAGAGCAGGGAGAGCGTATGAGAGAGAGGGAAGGATGGAGGAGAGAAAGTGTCTCAGAAGGGGGGGTGGGGGGGTTAGGGCAGTCTCTGGGTGGCAAGTGCCCTCTATGAGTCATGGCCGACGTTCACGTACATGTAGTCACGAAGCTCCTCCCCCTCCTTAACCCTGCCCCGACAAAACTAGGCCAACATCTCACCAATTAAGCAAACCCATTCTGCATAACTCACCCAGACATGGTTATGTGTGCGTGTGCGTGTGTGTATGTGTGTGTGTGTATGCCTGTTCAGGAGAAACTTACATCCAGTGCGACAGACTGCTTGGCCCAAGATTTCTTCACCTGATCGTACATTATAGTGTTATTGATCCCCAACCCACAAAATATCACAAATGCCTGTAACAGACAAAAAGAGAGACTCACACTGAGGCAGTGAACATTGAAAGAGTGAAAAATTAATTTATACCTCTGCACAGTGTGTAGTGCGAATCTGAAAAGCATCCCAACTCAATATGTATGTAATACCTCAAACAGTCTCTGGTCTGCATCATCAAATGGTTTCCCATCCAGCCTGTTCAGAACCTGAGCTACACCTGAAACACAGAATTTGCAGCCTGCGTCTCACATACTGTCTCACACACTGAGAACATGAAGCCTATGTCTCACTGTTTCCCACACAAAGAACATGTAGCCTACATCTCACTTAATTTTCTCACACATGCAGCCTGCACCTGACTGTCTCACACCTTCTTCATATTGTTGCCCATATAAGATTTATTGTTATTATTATGGTGTCATGTGTAGTTTAAATAAGTCAACCACTACATCTGTTTCAATAAAGGAGTCAACCCCCCTCTCTTTCTCCCCCCCCCCCCCTCTCTCTCTCAGCAGTGTAATGCTGGTGGGCAATTAAAGCTGGTTTGTGCTTTTATCGACCAACCCCCACCCCACACTCTTCCTCCCACACATCCCGTCATTATGTTTATTCATAAGCAGAGCACAGAGCTGCTGTGGAGATACAGTGCTCCACTTGCTCTCCTACAGGTACGACACCGTTGCGGTAGAGAGACCTCCTTGCAACTTCTGCCAAAAAGACATGGCCTTACAGATACTACCTCAGAGGAACAGATCTGCCACTACTCTAGATCCACCACTCTAGAGATAGTCCCTTACTGCTATGGAGATACTACACCATGGAAAAATCTAGAGCAGCTGCATGGGAGCCACTGGTATTGTACTGCCGCAGAGCTGCTACTCTGAGAGATATAAGTTGCCTCTGTGAGAGATATAGAGTTGCCACTCAGAGATATAGAGCTGCCTCTGTGAGATATAGAGCTGCCACTCTGAGAGATATAGAGCTGCCTCTGTGAGAGATATAGAGCTGCCTCTCTGAGATATAGAGAGCTGCCTCTCAGAGATATAGATAGCTGCCTCTCAGAGCTGCCTAATAGAGATATAGAGCTGCCACTCAGAGATATAACTCCTCTCTTGCTGCTTTCACATTGTATACTGAACTCTCACTCTAGCTTGTCGCAAAGTGTGCACATCATTCAACAGAGAAATCTCAAAACATCTGAGATGCAGTATAAAGACGGTAAATAAATGACTATGGTAATAGTGAAAGGAAAGAACAGACTTGTATAGGTTAGTAGGTATAACAGTCAAATTAGAAAAGATTAAGAATTTATATGTCCATATAAAAAGGAATTGAACTGCAGCATTCAGCAGGGGAAGTTACAGCCACTATTAGACAACACGGTTAAAATGCACTCAGTCACTCAAATGGTGCTCAAATATATGGGCAAGCAAGAGATAAACAAGTCTTAGACAGAGGAATGAGAAAAAGCTATGTGCAGATACAGACAGTCAGAAGTGTGTGTGTGTTCACACGCATGTGTGCATGTGTGTATGTGCTGCGATAAAGATGCATATCTTGTGTCATCGTGGGATTATAGCTTCGTCAGCGACAGTGTTGTGTGGGGAGGCAGTTGTGACAGTGTTCTCTGGTTGCCTTGGTGGGGGGGGGGGGGGTCACTGTAACGGCCCTGGCCCTTCAGGGAGAGCCAGGAGAGCCAGGGAGAGCCAGACCTTCTCGTCCAACATCAGTATGTGACCTCACAAATACACTTCTGGAAGAATGGTCAAAAGTCCCCATAAACACACTCCTACACCTTGTGGACAGCATTTCCAGAAGAGTTTAAGCTGTTCTAGCTGCAAAGGGTGTACCAACGTCATATTGAACCCTATGGATTAGGAATGGGATGTCACTTAAGCTCATATGTGAGTCAAGGAAGGTGAGTGAATACTTTTGGCAATATAGCGTATTCATGACTAGAATGGCCTAGATTCTTCTAATGCAAGCCTATGGCTAACAGGGACTTTGGCAAACCACTGCATCTGTGGCTGAAATTCCTCATGTCTGTAGCATTCATACAGTTTGTGTGGAGTCAGACTTTTCCCTGCCCTACGTTTAAGCAAAAAATATCCCGAGGATTTGTGTGAAACTTTCTGTAAGGGGGTGGGAGGAGTGAATGAGAAAGAGAGAGAGAGAGAGAGAGAGAGAGAGAGAGAGAGATCATCCCTTTGAATGAACACATCCTTGACTCTGTACTGCTGTTGTACCTTGCTGTTGTGCAGTTATGACTTCCAGTCGATCCACCCACACATAGCCACCCACCCACATGAACACGCACGCACGCACACACACACACACACACACACACACACACACACACACACACACACACACACACACACACACACACACACACACACACACACACACACCCACCCACACATGCTGCACGACCTTCACAAGCACACTCGCTCTCAGTCTTTCTCCTTTTCACACACAGATACACACACAAAATACATTGACAGAACACACATACAAAATATTTTGCCCTCATATATATTTTTCAGGTAAAACACACACACACACACACACACACACACACACACACACACACACACACACACTCACATTTGAACAATCACACATGAACTGAGACTAGGGAGGTGCCTGCTGACAGGATCTAGCTCTCAGTAGCTCTCAGATCTGAGAGGGGCTAAATCCAATTTCTCCTTCTACCTTAACTGTAACACACACACACACACACACACACACACACACACACACACACACACACACACATCAAATCCATGTATGCACCCACACACTGTATTATAAAAAAAAAAAAAAAAAAACATGTTACTGAAGTTAGAAAAACTTGCACTCCACTGTTAAAAATGGTACTGTAGTGAAATTCACAGGGCAGAGGTGGGTTTATATCAGTGAACTTACCACAGGGCAGAGGTGGGTTTATATCAGTGAACTTACCACAGGGCAGAGGTGGGTTTATATCAGTGAACTTACCACAGGGCAGAGGTGGGTTTATATCAGTGGTTTATATCAGTGAACTTACCAATGATTTGATGGGTGCTGTTCCAGATGGGCACACACAACACTGAACGGATGTGGAACCCGGAGAACTGGTCTGCCTAGAGGCAAAAGGGAAGTTTCACACACTGCCCCTTTACCCCCCCGGTGTCTGCCTCCCTCACACACAGCACACAGGATGCGGCCAGCGCAGCGAGCCACATGTCTGGGGTTACGCATACCTCCGCATCGAAGCGCGGGTCCTGGTACGCGTCGCTGATGTTGACGGGGAGGCCCGTGGAAGCCACCAGCTCGGCTATGCTGTTGTTAATCAGCCAGTCGGAGTATGAGGACTTCTCCATGCTGTCCTTAAAGCTGGAACGGCAGAGAAGGCAGGTCAATGAAAAATCAACAGACGTCAGTGGTGAACAAGCATGTAAGGCAGTTAGAAAGTGACCTGTTCACCAGGAAGCTTTGCAGTACAGAAATAACCAAAACACAGCTGAGGTGTTAAGGACGTATTTAAGGATGCTATTCGCCATTCATATTTTGTGCTTATTCAAGCATGTGCTTCAGATACACTTGAATGAGGTGCAGAGTTGATCAGTGCAGTCTGACTGCACCTCTGCCAGACCGGGTGCAAACATGTTGTTGTTTATGGTGCCCCTATTTCAACAGCGCTGCCTTTCTAATGAACCTTTGTGCATTTTAATAAGACTCTCCCAAGCCTGCTGGAGTAATGAAAGGTTAACGCTCGGATTGTTTTATCTGCCTGTGTGTAAAAAAAAAAAAAAAGGCAGGGAGCTACTATGCTCCATTTCTCTCTCTTTTGCGCGCTCTCTCCCTCTCTTTTCCTCTTTCTCTTACCCTTTTTTCCTCTCTCTCTTTCCCCTCTCTCTCTCTCTCTCTCTCACTCTTGTTCTGCATCATTCCAAGCTCTTACGCTTCTATATCACACCCTTGTGACTGTAACACCATAAATGGCACTTTGGTTCAGTAACAGACTGACTGTAAGATTTTAGTCCAGACTTGGAGATATTTCTTCCAGCTCTCTCTCTCTCTCTCTCTCTCTCTCTCTCTCTCTCACACACACACACACACACACTTGCTGTGGTTTCAGACCCACCCACACCAGCAACCACCACCCCCACCCTCTGAAGTATTCACTAAATTAAACACATAAGTTCTGACAGTCCTACAGTAGAATGGCTGTAAACTTTCAGATTCAAACTCTGGAGTTTCTTCTCGAAGCAAAGCACACATATATTTCGCATGTTGAAATTTTAGGGGACTTTTAAGGTTTAATACATTGTACATTAAATCATAAATTTTACTTGGCTGTTGTTTTCTCCATGAAGCCTAGCAAAAAAAAAAAAACCGGCTTCAGACATAACTGGATTATTTAAAACTGTGACACCCCAAAAATATGCTCGGTCCTGGCAACTGTAGTTCTGACCTTAATTCGTGCGTCACGTTTACCTTCGCACTCTGAAAATCTGCGGAATCTTTCCATATAGCCTTGTGCTGGGAAAGGCGTTTAGCATAATATGCTTTAGCCATCGGCGTGTTTGATTTGGCAGTTTGATTCTAGCATTGGCCAGGTGTTTGTAGTGCGACGAGACTGTGAGGACTGGTGCCTGGTTCCGATGACTGGCGCATCCCTGCCGTAATGACTCCACCGGCATTTAGCGGCTCAATCCAGCACATTCACAGTTAGTCATATTTACTGACGAAACTGGCATTTCTCCATACAAAAAATGGAAATGCTCTACTCCTCCATTGAGTGACAGAGTACTCTGCCGTTCTCAGCAGCACCGGTGAGTCGTTAACGGTCCAAACGTCGCTGGTTCTTGCGGCTCGTGCGCCTTTGCAGGTGGTTTAGCGCGTTGCGCGTTTGCAGCAGGACGCCGGTGGCTGGACGGGGAGCTGAGGTAAGGAGTTCGGTGGGTTAAGTGCTGAGTAGAGAGACCACGAGGATCCTGTGCAGTGCAGAAACGAGGGCGTGAGCAGAAGCTGACACCGGGGAAACCCTGAGCTCGTGGTGCATAACCACCGGAGACTCATCAATCACACCGGCGATGCGCAGTCCCCATCGACACGGCGCAACGCAACGACTTCGATAAGAAATGTTTAAAGACCTCGTAATGTCTAGCTCTAAAATGTTTATCAGCAGTGATAGTGGACTAATCAGCGGTGAACAAATCTGCACTTGCAAACGCGGCCGTCTGAATTCTGTTCCGTCATGCTTTGTTGACAAGGTTATTGTCTAAGTACTGAGACAACAGGAGAAATGCAATGTAGCATTTCTGTAACCTAGTCTACAGTAGCCGAAATCCCCCCCCCCTCTCTCTCTCTCTCTCTCTCTCCCTTTCCCTTCCTCTCTCCCTCCCTCCCCTTTTGTGATCAGACTATATTAAAAGAGTATCCAGTTACATGCAGTTAGCCATGAAGAGCAGCTCTAACAACAACACTTATGGACACCACCTGCTCATATTGCGCCTGCCGTTTTGGTGCAAATGGCTCCAGCTGAGCGGGTAATAGAGCTGGAGAGTGAGGGTAGAAGGAGGGAATGGAAGTGCTGGATGCTGCTGGGTTATGGGCACAAAGCAAACAAACATTGTACGACCCTTTGTGGGGATACTGCAGGCAGGTGTGTGTGTGTGTGTGTGTGTGTGTGTGTGTGTGTGTGTGTGTGTGTGTGCGCGTGTGTGTGTGCGCGTGTGTGTGTGCATGTGCGGGTGTGTGTGTTACCTGTTCTCTGTGTCCGCACTGCACTTTGGTGACAGCAGCTCAAAGGATTTGGTGAACTTCACGACCTGCCGTGGGCAAAGAGTTTCAGCATCTTTGAAAAGCGAACAGTGAATGTTATTAACAGACAGGAGAGGGAGAGGAGAGAGAAGACAGTAGTAGAGAGGAGAGAGAGAGAGAAGAGAGCAAACAGGAGGAGAGAGAGGAGATGATGATGACCGGAGACTCGATGTCTTCCAGAAGCTGTACAGAGCAGCGTTCACACTTGAGCAGGGTTTGAGCTCGGTGCATAATCTTTCTCACAATCTTCTCCAGGTCCGTCTGTTCCTCAAACAAGTCATTCACCACCTCCAGCAGTGCCTGCACACAAACGTGCTCACAGGTTTACCGGCGGTCAAAAGCACTCGTGCATCACTGCAACCTTAGTGGGCTGAATGGATGTAGTTTTTGCTTACACCTAGAAATCATTTGTTAAGACAGTGGATGCCACACCAAGGTCCACTGAGATCATTGCAGATCATTGCTAAAAAAGATCATTAATAAAGAAAGCATTTTTAGGTTGATTTCTACAACTGCCGTCCAACTAAATGTGTCATTAATATTATTATTTATAAACCTTCTGAAACATCTGCAATACCACAGTAGTAATAAAACTTTCATCAACAAGTTTCTCTCATCTGCGATCAACATGTAAAATGTCACAGACTCGTAACATGCCAGAGGTCTGATTTATAGCACTGAACTCCTGCAACGTGCCCATACACATACATGAACACACAACACACACTAACCCCTAATTAAAGACTGCCTAAGCATTAGAAGAGTATGTGTGCAACTGTAGATCAATACACACACACACACACACAGCGCTCTGCTGTCAGCAGTGGGCGCGGAGCTACACTGGGATTATAACGAGATGGTAGATTCGAGCCATGGTATCCCCTCATCACCCCTCGCACGCTTTGGACACCATTTCACCAGAGCGTGTGGCGTGGTCTGACTGCTCGGTGGCCTCTTACCCTGCTCCTGTCATACTCCTTCCTGGAGGCAGCGAAGAGCTGTGCGTTGGATATGGCGATGCCGCAGAAAGGCAGGTACATCTGTAACACCTGCAAAAGAGAAGGTCTTCTCAGCACTGGACACGTCAGACCTGGCAAAGGACAGGCCCCGCCCACCTCATGGGTAGGCATTATGCACTACAGAGATGAAAAGTGATCAAAAGTGAACAGGATCGTGGTCCGTGTTCATATCACATTCGTTAATTTTATGATGTATATCGGTGTTATTGAGCAAGTGTGGAATATATGTTCAGCGTGTGCGTTTTGAATAATCAATCATACCTTGCCATGGAATAACCCCTTCAATGAGGTATTGATTGAGTATTATGAAACATGGCCTTTTGCTTCAGCGGCCGCAGCTGATTCGTCGATACGGCAAACATTTCCTTTTTCTCATGTTTCTATTAGCGTACAGAGCCTTCAGCCCAGATCTGACTCTTTCACCGATTCAACCCATTTTTATGAGGTGTTCAAAAAAGTCTGCTTTGCAGGCTTCGCCTTGATAAGATGTTTTGGAGAAGGAACAAAGGAACAGAGAGCGTGAGACTTGCGCAGGAGAGGAGAAGGTAAAGAACAAAGACGAAAGACACGTGGGGGTGGGTGGGGGCAGGTGTCGGAGTGTTCGCACAAATACTGTGAGCAAAAGGTCAAAAGGACTAGAGAGCTTAGTTCACAAGCTCACGGAGTTTAACCCTCACCTTCTCCCTCCCTGTCTCTCTCTCTTTAAATATATTTCTCTCTCTCTCACACACACACATATATCCACATGCATACTATTTCATCTCTATTTAGCTTCTAAGTTTAGCCACTCTCATTCTCTCACTTAGCCTCTTTTTTAACAGCCCATTCACAAAATGCGTCAATAGTCCTCTAGTCTTTAGGAGGTCATGCACACTCACATGCACACACACACACACACACACAAATCAGTGCGTGCAAGCGGCAGGGAAAATTATAATTGCCTGTCATCATATCTACTGTGTATTTGTGTATGTGTGTGTGAGAGAAATAAGTCTATTCTTAAATCTTTAGACGGAAAAGAGCTTCTTGCCCTGACAGCATCAGAAATAAGATTAAGGTTAATAAACAGAAAGGCAGCCCACCTGAGTTGGAGGGGATATAGCACTCAAATTATTCAACATCACCCTGGGTAATGCTCAAACGAACCAATATCACCCTGGGTAATGCTCAAACGAACCAACATCGCCCTGGGTAATGCTCAAACGAACCAACATCACCCTGGGTAGTGCTCAAACGAACCAACATCACCCTGGGTAGTGCTCAAACATACCAACATCACCCTGGGTAATGCTCAAACGAACCAACATCACCCTGGGTAGTGCTCAAACATACCAACATCACCCTGGGTAGTGCTCAAATGAACCAACATCAATGTAGTTTTAAAAATTCTACGACCGTCTGCAGCAAGGCAAAAGTGTCTTTCTCTCCAAACAGTGCACTAAACAATACACAGTACATCCTAAACACTGGACACATACATCAAAGCAATGAGAGAGCAAACATGTCCTCACACTGAATTGTATTTTGCCTGGGCTGTGGATTGAAAGCTACCACAGATAAATACACAAAGGTAGCAGCGAATGAAAAAATAGTACTGAATGCTTGTCGTTTCAACCAATTTAGGAAGTTCGACCTTACTTGAAATGACCAGTGACCAAACACAAAAAACTAATTCTATCATCTTTCACCTGCTTCTCCATTCACCTTTAACAGCCATCTGCCTCATCTAACTCCACTACAGCTGCTCTGTGCTCTTACCGCACTCTGGGAATCTGGGAATTAGCGTCAGGTGATGCGCCTCTCTGTCAACGTTAGTTATGTTATGCACCCAGACCGGAGGAAACTCAGTCAAGATTTGTCCATTTATGTATGCGGAAGCTCGCCCACGATCTCAGCCTGGTCTAATCGGATTACATCCTTCCGCCCAACACCCCGGGCTGCGTCAGGAGCAAGGACTCGCACCAGGGGAAGGGCTGTGTTGACACAGGGCTAAAGGATGGGTCAATAACACAGCGAGGTGACCCCAGGCAGGGGGAGGGCTTCATTGACAGATTCCCCCAACATCATTCCCTGTCCTTTCAGCCCCGCGGTTAATGAAAGGTGGGCGTGGCTCTCCGGCACGCTCCGTGGGTTGCGGTTCGACTCGGGCTGATTTTTACAGGCACTTTATAAGGACGCCACCAGAATGTTGATGTTTGATACACATTCTTAACGTCCTGAACCTCTGAGTCCAGAGAGCAGTCAGGTTAAGCCTCGGTCTAACTTAAAAATGATTTTCATTAGTAGTTTCCTATTGACAGTATAATTTAGACCAAGGCTACACTTAATCAATGTCCAGAGAGTGAGCTCCACTTCCTCCGCCTCAGACCACGCCTCTGCCTCATTAGCCCTCTCGCAGGAACTGAGGGGTTTTCGCTGCTGAGGCCATGACCACCCAGAACAACATCAGCAAATGGCCACAATAGTGGAAACAGTCCAGATTTTTCCACTGTTCCCATGATGCATAGCCATGCAAAAAAATGAATCATGTACAAATGAGATCAGATGAGAACCACTGGCATAAGCAGAACAATACAAGCACCTTACAGTAGGCTATATCATTTCTGTAAGAACTGGCAACTTTTGTACCTATGACTGATTTTTAGATTCATCCGACCAGATTGCAGCCAAGGTGGAAACATTGTATCATGCTCTGAACATAACAGCAAAGACACAAAAAAATATTTTTTTGCATTATCCTTGATGTGTTTTCAACTCAAGCAGAGGAGAGATAGATAGAGAGAGAGAGAGAGAGAGAGAGAGAGAGAGAGAGAGAGAGAGAGAGAGAGAGATGATCATGTTCCTGCTCTGCTGTCTTTCATTGTTCTTTATAAGAGGAGCCCAGGGCCATTTTATACTGACGTTCAGACCACAAACATATGCTTGCTCCTGCTGTGGACCACCTGTCCGAGGCCAGAGGGGTAGCTCTCCCAGTCGGGCAGATACACTCCACCCACACGCCAGCACCACCCGAGAAGCAGTGCAAACACACGAGCGCAAACACGATGGGAGTGCCACACCTCTCTCCCGCACCACCCAGTCCAAGGTTGCTTCAGGCGCACTAACCACTCTTACCAACTTACTTTGTTGGTCAAACTATAGCTGTGACTATATATGTAAATGTGTCCTCAGACACTTTGAAATGCCACGTTCATCCCTGGTTTTGCCACATCGGAAAAGCATAAAGTCAAAGGAAAGTCAAACTAAAACAACCTAAAGGTTACACACCAGGCATAACGATCATCAGCAACCAAGGTGCACTGATTGGCACTAATTACTATAATCAGCACTATAGGGTCACTCTCTGGGCTGGAGGCCCAGACCACATAATTTCAACAGCTTCTTAACACTCAACCTTACGTCAACAGGAACAAGACCAATCACGCGAACACAGTAAACACTGGGAAGGAGTGCTCTCCTTGGGTTCAGGGATGTCTGACTGAAAGAGTAATACAATATAAATCAATAACTTTGCAGTTATATTGATAATTCACACTCTTCATGGTTAGTGACTCAGAAGTACACTAACAGCAGAAAGCAGATCATTTTATACACTACAGCTATTTAAACCTCAGAAAAATTAGTTATGTTGTATGTCTAGTGTATTCTGGGTTATTGTATCATATTGTGACAATTTACTAAATATACATAAAGAATTGTCTTGATCACTTAAATATTGTACTAATAAGACCATGCTATATGTAAGACGCAATTGGTTCTAAGAGCCCAATATTAACAGGCTCCTGCCTTTCTGTATTCAGGCTTCCATTACTAGTGGGTTTGGAGTCTATGGGATCTTTACACTGTTAAGTACAGAGAAAACACTTAAATTGTTGTCCAGGGTCAACCTTACTCTACAGACGTGATTGATTAGAACGGATTATATTACAAAGTACTGGAGGATTCTTTAAAACTATACGATTGTGAGACATTTAGAGTGTTTAAAAACTTTTCAGACAAAGACTGTCTTTCTCTGTCTGGAAAATACTGCTTTTTGTTCCATCATGTTCCATCAGTCTCTGACGCTGGGTAGGTTGTATTTTTCTGTAATATACTGTACAGCGTGCGTTTAGCTGCTGTGATGGATGTGTCTAGGGTACTTTTAGCCTCGTGCCTTCCAGCAGAGTCATGGCATTCAGTACTAAATAGCCGCCGAATGCCACAACCCTGCTGGGAGTGACATGCAGCATATTACACTGATCACGGGCCTCCATCAGGGGACTGCCGTAATTACATTAAAATCTGTCCTTGTAAGCATTTACTTGAATGTACCTGGGCTCATTACTTAAAATTCTGCTTATTGCAAGAAGTCGTTGGAAGGATGTTTTATAAGTAAATTAAAATAGTATAAAGTAAAATAGTAAAAGTGCATCTCCATTTGAGCTATAAACAGGTCATAGCTATTTGGTTACAAAAGGTGAAGACATATTAAGCAGAACTGCACTTCTCAAACCAACCTGTACTATCCCGTTAATCCAGGCTAATCCAGGTTAATCCAGAATACGATCATGTTCGAATTCAGTGCTAAAACATTCACAGTTCCATTCACACCTGCCCTCTGACCCTGAAGGGAATTCAGAGTCTGACCCTCTGACCCTGAAATCTGATTCAGAGTGGCATGGCGCAACCCAGGCTGGGGTATCACTCGCCAGCCTAGCTGCATGCACACCATGGCTCTCCAGGTGAGCATGAACATGACAAACGTGTAGACCCCCCCCCCCCCCCCCCCACGAGGCACGGCGGGCCCCTCCGGCCACGTGTAGCCACACCCCCGAGGTAGGGCGGGCCCCTCTGGCCACTCCCAACCTTTCATCTGTGTTAACTGCTTTCACATGTGTAGTGTGGCTACAGTTTAGTGAGCAAGTGAAGCCTTACGCTCGCTATATGAATTGAAGGAAAGAACACTTCTCACGTGTCTGAGTCATCCACGGGGGTGGGGACACGCATAGATTTGGTGACGTGACACCACTCAACACGTTGTGTCCACAGTGAAATTTCGGAAGGCTTTAAAATTGTCCATATGGAACAAAAGCTGCATTCTTTGTTTTAGTTCTGTCTTCTGTTCACACTCACACTCTTTCTCTGCCTCTCTCTTTAGTTATCTATTCTTAACTCATCTCTCTCTCTCTCTCTCTCTTATTTTTATTTATCTCTCAGTTAGATTGAATCCCATTAATAATTAAGTCGTGAGCCAGGTGACCATTAAACTGCTGTTAGTGTTAATACACAGTGAGCCGCATGCAAAAACACAGACGCACGCCGCTGCATCACGAAACTACCTCCAACACACACACACAAACACACACACACACAAACACACACAGATATGGCCTGGATTACACTCTACTACACGGAAAAACTGTTGTTTGTCATTTCTAATGCTTGGAATTGTTTCTGTTCTATTCTTTATGAGCTGGTTGAGGCTGATCTCCGTGCTCACATGTTCAGGATGATAACTGTAGGTATTTAGGCAAATGTCTGCGTGCTTGTCCCCGTCTACCTCATCTACACATCCATTCAACACTTAAACACTGTAGCATTTACGTGCATCTCCCTAGGTACATTCAATTATATAAGTCTGTGTGTGTGTGTGTGTTTCCTAGCCCAATAAGTGTAAGGGCTTGTATGTGTGTCTCTGTGTGTCAGTGATGGTGTTAGCCTGTGCTGGGGATTAAACGACCTACTGTGCCAAATAATAGAAGTGCTCATTAAACTTTTGCAAGCTCTGACAAGATGATCAGTGCCATGCTACACACACACACACACACACACACACACACACACACACACACACACACACACACAAGCATACTTGTGTCTTTTATTCTTAACTTTAAGGTTCTGGAGACCCTCACTGTCTGACTTGCCAGTTATGTAGCCAGTCACTTTTAGCTAATACATTTACTAGCTGAATGCTGTTTCCTGACTGAGCTAACAACGCTAATGGTCTTCGTCCCTGTTCGCAGCATCAAAGCTCTCACTGCGCTGGGCTCAGAGCTTCACTACGACCCCCTCAATGCCTGGGGTGAAACAGCAGCAGCGGCCTCAGGAAGCGGAGTTCACATTAGAGCGTGTCCTCTTGAGTCGAAGACGAAGCCATTTTCCAGCTGTCCTGCTGGAAAGTCCGGGCCTTTAAGCTGATGGTTAGCACTTACCGCTCCTCTGATACCCTGCCTTTGCAGTCTCTCAAACCCAGACTCTACAAACTTCCACTCATCTCCTCCTCTGTCTGTCGCTGCCTCTGCCGCCTCTCACTCGGCTCACGCCGCCAACAGTGACAATACCGCCATGTTTCATTTCACAATTTTGATACTCGATACTCAGAGTTCTTGCACTGATGTTTCATTTATTCATCCGTGTGTTTATTTGACTTCTCTTGTGTATTTTAACCGCATGCCCTCGTTCAGCCAATACGGATGCGGTACCTTCGTAATATTGTCATTCATCGTGATATATCAAATTGTGACACATATATGGCGATGAGTATTGTATGTGTGAGATCGGTGGACGCACCCGGGCCTATTCTCAAGCGTCGCCTTGCCTGCCCACTCTCCACATCTCCTCCCTTCTGCCGCCTTCCCTGCCTCACTTTCTCAGCTCCCGCTCTGCTCCTGAGAGCTCGCCCCTCCATGTTCGCTCTCTCCTCCTCCCTCCAAAAAAGCCTCGCTCTTTCTCTTCCTCCTCCTCCCTCCTCTTCCTCTCTCACCTTGCTCTCAGCGAATAATCCTGGGTGGCAATTAGGGACTATACAACAAGGTTTCTGTAAGTGATGGTGTGAGATATTGATTGTGTGTGTGTGTGTGTGTGTGTGTGTGTGTGTGTGTGTGTGTGTGTGTGTGTGTGTGTGTGTGTGTGTGTGTGTGTGTGTGTGTGTGTGTGTGAGGGAGAGAGAGAGAGTGAGAGAGAGAGAGAGATAGACAGATATAGGAAAATAAAATAATAAGGAGAACAAACCAGAAAGTATGCAATAGCCCGATCTTTACTGTTTGCAACATGTGATCAGTGTTGCAACTATACACATGTAAACTGGATAAAGTAAAATATGAGTAAATATTGCATGGAAATTCAATAAAGTGCGGATCACTAGTTCTACTCTTCCTTTCTTGGCCTCTGCCTACCACCCCCCCCCCCCACCCCCCCCAGATAAATCTGTCTAGTTCAGCATCTTTGGTCTAGTTAGAAATACAACCCTTGTCCTTTCAGAGTGCCTACAGTACAATTAATATCTAATTACCTCACAGGTCTTAATGCAGCAACAACAGCAGGGTGCTGGGCTTCTGCTTACCGTTGCCTGAAGTGTCTGTTTGATTTAATGCATTCAATAGCTGGTATTGGCCTGGGCTAAAAGATGTTGTCTTGCTCCCGGGGAGACACAGAGCAAGAGGATCTGCAGTAACTAGGTAGGGCTGTAAATCATACTAATCCTCCTTAGACCTGAAATGTACCCAAAATCATAATAAACCTTTATGAGACCAACTCGTCTTTCCTGTAGCTTCCTCTCATCTTCTTGAAGAAAGGCTCCACTAAATGGACAAGGCAAATTCATCTCTGGTATTTTAAGTCAGTTCCACTATTTTAATAACTGTAATTTCATATTTAACAGGGTATTGTATTTTTGTTGTTGACTGATTGATTGATTATTTACCATCATTACTATTTGTCTTTTGAAGATCTTCCCAGACAGTCTAATTTAGCCAACCCTGCGGCCTCATAACTACAGGCATGTCCTGAGGGATTACTTCATTGGCACCTGTTTTGACTAATGTTGGTACTGCTATAAGCACAGTTCTGTAACCCAGCCGAATTATATCCAACTTATATCCAATATCCTGGATTGGATTAAAATACGTAATATAAAGTTAGAATTAAAATTAAATACTTTAATAGACCAAAAAATCTAGTTTAAACAGGATTTCTGCATTTGTCTGGCCTTTTCACATTTAAGGTGGAAACGTTTAAGAATGTTTTAGCATGATTTCTATTTACATTTCCATTTAGATCTACAACAATGTTTCAGAGTACACTTTAAGCCTTTTTCAAACTATAAACCACTCTGAAATAAAGAATCCAACAACTAGGCTTCAACTGTGTTCAAAATAGCAGCCTTAAGCTGTCACTGTCTCCAGTCAAAACAAGCACCTCTGTGCTGTAGCGTCTGTGATCATTAGAGCAACCTCTCTTCTAGCCGCACTCCTGTCAGAGCAACATGTGTACACACACCACAGCGCGCGCTTTTACACACCGCGCTCAGAGAGGACTCTGACATCTGCATGAAAAGGCAGTCTCTCCACGCACTAACCACACCTCCTATACTTATTCAAAGGCTGATTGTGGCTGATTGTGAGTGTGGGTCCGATTTTCTCCATTGTAATGAAAGGGTTGCAGGTGGGGTTCCAAGATGCTGCGGGTTCATTGTTTCAAAGGTAAATCATACGGAAAGCAATTAGCCTGGCCCACACATGTTAACTCTCAGCACATGACACATTGCACGAGCAGTCACCCTTTCCTAAAACATTTTAGCAGCAGTGAGGATGAAGCCATGGCCTTCTGCCCTGGGGGCGAGAAAAGTGCTGTCCTGTTCGATGAAACCAGAGCTGACGCTGATGCGCACCAACCTGCATTTTTTATAGCACCAAATGACTGTGACAGCTTTCAAGCTAAGTGTGTTTAGCATTGACAGTCCTGTATACTCTGCCCGTGAAAGATGTGTGGATGGCTACACCCAACACAGGACATAACGCCACGGCATCGTCCCTGGCTGGCTGGGCCCATCGCTTTTATGTCACATTTCGAGACAAACGTCCAAGTGGCAAAGACACAGTGATAACCCAAGCTGCTTGGACCATGTTATCCAGTTAAACAATGATAATGTACATCACATTTTAAATGAATAGCTTAAACCACTGCTGTTGGTTTATAGCTATATAAGAGATATGCACACAAACCTGCAGTTTTAGCGAAATTGTGTGTGGAGTTCTCTCAATCTGGGGCGAGAGACATTACCTTCTCATCATCCTCAGTGAAAAGGGCTCCGTTGGGACTCTTGTTGATGGCCTGTGCGACTCCTATGATGGCCCCGTCACTGTTCCGGATGGGCATGCAAAGCAGGGACTTGGTCTTATAGCCTGTCAACTTGTCTATCTCGTCGCTGAAACGGTGGTCCTATGAATGGGGTGGGGGGGGGGGGGGGGACACATATCATGGCATGTTACTACACCGCAGCACACACGCCCCATTGTGTCTGACTTGGGCATCATTTCATTAGTGGTGCTTTCACACACCACATGACAGCACTTGGAGTATTGGCCCAGAAGCGATCCGGATAATGTTGATCATAAGGTCTAATGTTGAGCATAAGATTTAAAATATAAAGATGATGGTCCTGATTTTATATAAAATATCCTTTGGAATGATTTTAAAGACTCCTTAAAATTTGTACGCCTCACACTGTGTGTGAAGCAATTCATGCTAAAGTTCAGTTTGGCTTAGGGGATTTGTGTGCTGCTAAATCATTCCAAAGTAACAGAGGGTCTAAATTCCATAAACATTTTCATGTTTACGGATGTGAGTGATTGGTGTTATTCAGTTATTTGACGTTATTGTTACTCTATTTCTCAACTTATCTATAGGCTATAGATCACAGTTCCATTGATTCATTTGTAAGAACAGATGTTTCATTGTTAAAGTTCTTTGAAAGACTCTAAACATTGAAAATAAATAATGTTTTCTGACTGTGAGACTGTGTTGATGTTTCTTCTGAACATCAATTGCATGTTTTGTACGCGTATTTATTCGCATTTGCTTCAACAGCTATTTTAAACACCAAGTCAGTAATGACTCTTAATACGTTCAAAATTATTTCATTTAGGACGTCTGTAAACTATTGATGCACGTTTGGAAATAGACTTAGAATTGCAGTGCACGGGACATACACTAAAAAAGAGTGCAATTTTTAGACCCGGGGGTAGCTAATCAATTCAGTGATCAATACTGCCCACCTCGATTGGTTTCGGAGAGATAATGAATGATCAGCCTTAGGAAACAGTAAACGACTAAAATTAAAAGCTTTGCATTATTGCCAATCAAAGTGGAATTTGACAGGCCGGTGTGAGAACTTCAGACTTCTTTCTCCAAGCTGCGCTCTTTCGCACCTGATACGCGTCGGGGATGTTAACGGTCTCTCCGTGTTCAGCAACATAACCTATTATTCCTTTCCCCCAAGGCACCTGGACTTCATCGGAGTTGCTGAGAGATGGCAAAATTGCGGTTCCGGCGTGAACATCGAAGAATTTGGAAACTAGGGTCTTTTTATTCGCTGTTCCCTCCACCAAGAACAAGGAGCAGCGATCAGCATCGACCATGATGCACACAAATACTAGAATCTTGTAGCTCAGGCTCGTTAAATCCAAGTCGTTGGAAATGTCTTTGACCAATTCCAGGAAGAACTCCCGTTCGTTGTGCTCCTTGAGGTAATATTTAAAGTCGACGGCGGTGGATGGGTACTGTGGGATGTTGACGCGGGACTCGAGTAGCGCTGAAAGGATGTGCGCCGTCGTTGGGGGCAACGAGCTGGCCTTCCTCAGCAACGCGCGTCTCCTCATGCTGCTCAGCGGCTCCTGAGCCCTGGAGTTCACCTGCTCGTCATAAGTCCTGTTGGCATTGATGGCTTTAGATCTGGCGAAAGTTTTGCGCAGTTCTTTCTGCGATGCCCGTCTTTGCAGACCATCGCCTTTACTCGCCCAGCTGTCCTTACAAACGTTAGACTTCTCCGGCTCTGCGGTGTAATTCACAGGATTTTTACCTGCTTGGTGGCTTTTGAGCCATTTCTCGACCATGCTGTGTTTCCCTTTTCTATTTAGATAGTCCTCAAATAATTCAGGGTGGTTATCGAGAAAAGTTTCAACATCAGAAAATACCATATTAGACACTGCCATGTTTACGGTCCTCAATGAACAAAAATAAAACGACTGATTGTGGATTGTAGGAATCTCCAGTGCTATAGGTTAATCAAAGTAAGAAATGTTGCTGAGATGCCCATAAACTTCAAACGGTCCGTTTTCGGTGAGAAGTAGCTAATGTAACCCCACGGAACTTCAGCGCTCGGTTTGGTCAAAATCGCTCTTGTACGAAATCCATGTTCACTTCTTTCCCCCAAACAGCTACACACAGTGTCAAACACTCCGCTGGCTCCTTCCCGATGCCATGATATTTGACCGGACGTAACGGAGAGTAAATTCTCTCACGGAACTTCAGGTTGCTCCACATTTTTAAGGAGCGCCGCGCCGCATCGGTAACGGCGACGAACGGACGAGCTGCGAGCTGCGTCTCGTAGGTTCACCGGTGACGTTGGATGGATGTCTCCCCCCTTTACGTCCCACCCCGTCATGTTCGCGCAGCCTCTTCCCTTTTTAATGCCGCGAAAATGCCCTCAGAGCAATGATACGATCAGAAGAACGTTTTTCTTCTACATGCTCCATATAAGGACCGTATGGCAATCGTTTTTTTTTGTAAAGCGATGCAACCTGACATAATCAGTAACATCTAGCTCTTCTTCACGTGTGTTTCTCCGTATTATGCACTAACATTTCTCAGAGCTAAATCTAGGACTACGTTTTGTTAAAAACCATGGCCATATTTAAGACAGAGCAAATGTATGATATTCAGCAACTAGGTTAACTGCTTCATTGATGGATATATTAGATTTTATGGCTTTCCTTCAGTGTGAGCAATAAAATGGTCCTTATATTACTGTAAATAAATAAATAAAAGGGTGTTGACAAACGTTGGGAAACCCCTCTGACTGAACATTTGCAAATATTACAAATAGATGATCTTCGTTTAGTATGCTATATGACAGTGTCAAGGACTGGCGACATCTAGTGGTAATGGCAGATATTGAAGTTTTGTCCATAATGTAAATATATATATATATATTTGAATCAAGTGTATTTACTTACATCTAAATGCAGAACTTTATATATAGAACTTACGTTGTAACAGAAAATGCTCCTTCAAAACACACATTGAGGTGTCAATTAATTTACGTGACAGCATCCTGTTTCACTCAAAAACAGAAGTGTGAACTTATGACCTAAGTGTAAAGATGGCAAAACAGTTTTGTTCTGAAGTATCATTTTATGCATTTGAAGAATTTTGTAGTATGTGCTCTGGCAGGAAACCTGCAATGAAAACTTTCACTGATTTTAATATGGCATCTAAGAGGCAGATGGCCTTCATGTAGGCCACTGGATTCTTGCAGTTATTCTTTTTAAAAATATAATCTTTCTTCCTGGAATGTATTCCTTCGGGCTTTACAAGTAAACCATACAAATCTCTTTGTCCCAGTGATACCTGAGCATCAGCAGGATTACATAAATCTAGCGCATGACTACAGCCAGCAAAAATGATGACATTTCTTCAACCCCCTTGTCTTATAATGTCACAATGTGTTACCTTTGGATTTATTGTCTTCTGTGAGAAGTCTTCCCTGAGCCTCTCTTACAAGCAAAGAGACCTCACAGGTTGGATTCCTCTGTGTGGCATCCTCTGTAAACAGCACCAATTCTCCACTGCAATAACAGTTGACAACATAGCACCTATGGCAGATGTGTATCAGCCCATACAAATGTGATTTTTTTATGATAAATGTTGTTTCCCACAGCAAAAAAAAAAAAATCTTAGACTGTCTCAAACCAACTTTGTAACTGAAAATTGTACAAGTTTAAATCTGCTTTGACCTTTCAGAGCTAACCTTTTCTGAACAGATTATGAGTTTTTGAATCCTTATGAATCATACATCATTGTGTGAAGGGGAACAAACTACTGTTTATTAAGTAGGGGATGAGTGCTGGACAACAACTGGTTATTATGAAATCTGATGTCTTGGGGGAAGATGCTTCAATGGTTTTAATACAGAACCACATTAAACCTTTCACTGCTGAATGGTTATAACCACTACTTATAATGGCTGAGAGAAGAAGATATGGAAGGTGTAGGCAACAGTGATCCCTAAAGGTAACTAGAACACTAGGGGTTGTAATCCCCAAACTGGGATATCCCAGGAACAACATCTGATATCTCCATCCAGAAGAGTGCAGTCCTGGAAACAGCTAAGGAAAAAAAGACCAGCTGGGACAGCAAAACACACACACACACACACACACACACACACACACACACACACACACACACACACACACACACACACACACACACACACAGAGGATTTTGTTCTTTGCTTTGTTTGATGAGGAAATCTATTAGTTTTGCTATCTCACAAATTATAAGGAATCTGATGGATATTAGTCTGTGTGCACACTTGCAAAGTGTTCCTCTGTATCTGTTCCTCTGTCTAAAAAAGAAAAGAAAACATGCTTTATCATCATGCATGGCACATACTCTTTAAATTGTTTTGAACATGTATACATCAGTCAAAAGCACTGGATTGGCCCTACTGGGTATGAACCAGCTTTGTATTTGAGAGGAAGTGTATATTTCAGTGGTCCAACAAAGTTACACTCTTGAGATTCTTCAGATACTTGCTTAAATATGAGTATGTTTGCCAAACCATTATGTTACTCCATGTCTTTGCAGATGAAACACCACTGTGTTTAAATGTTTTTGCTTATTATGCTTGCTGCTTTAATTCCTAACAGCAAAATGTAAATTCAAATCCAAACTAATTTTCAAATATCATCATGGCTTTTAACACGAATGACAGTGACGTGTTAATGCCAGTGTTGGGAACGTTACTTTAAAAAAGTAATTAGTTATAGTTACTCACTACTTGTTCAAAAAAGTAACTGAGTTAGTAACTGAATTACTCTATAATAAAAGTATCTCGTTACCAGAGAAAGTAACTATTTGCGTTACAGTAAAAAAAAAGTTATACGCCGATGAATAAGGATTTTCTTTGAAAAAGCAGTTTTCACAGTCAGTTGAAATGAGTAGATCAGAAAGGTGTTTAACTTTTGATATTTATTATACATCCACAGACCAGTGCACGATAAAATCCTTTAAAATCCCAAATCTTTGTAAAAAAAAAAAAAAGGCAAAAGTAAACAGTTACACTATATAAAGTGCATTTACATCTATGAAATTTAATTAAATTCTCTCAACCTGAGACAACTGGTTTGTTCACAACAGAAGTAAACTTAACAATAAAACCTCTATCCTTAATTAAATAAATCAAATACCCAGTCTGGTAGACATTCAGGAACTTCAAGTATTTTCTTAAATAATGTTTATATCGCCACCTTGAAAATGCAAATTTTTCTTCGGCTTGCTCCTGACTCGCCATTTCAGCCTCTTCTCCGTTTGTGTCGCCTGTCTCTCAGTGTCACTGGCGTGCTTCGGCGCGCGTGTAAAAACACTGGCTCTGATTCACTTACTGACTTGTTAAGTTAAACAGGTGTTACAGCGAGAACTGTGACCTATCGAGATCTGTTACTCCTCACTTGCCTGGAGAGCGGTCCGCTCGGATTACTGTTAGTATATCAATATATAGTAACGCACCGCTTTTAATGACCAGTAACGTCGACGGCGTTGTAACGACAGGAAAAGTAATTAATTATATTATCCTGTTACTGACAAAATGACGCCGTTACCTAACCTAGTGTTATTCGCAACACTGGTTAATGCTGTATTAATAATTTTCAACAGAGAATAGAATAGACCAATAGAAGCAAGCTAAGAACAATTACAATAAGATAAACGTTGTCAAACCTACTTAAACATGAAGTATAAGGGTGTAGACTAGCTCCTATGGCAGTCATCCGACCACGCAGTAAGAGAAACATGTGCTACCAGTCAAGACAGAACTTCTAGAAGAAAGGCTTGCAATACCATACCAATATCATATGTACCTGGTAATCATCAATTAGATGAAGTATCAGATATTTCAGGCATTACATTAAAGGAGAATATATGATGATTGTATAATAAAACAGAATTAAGAATAATGGTTAATAATTATTTGTTATTATTATTAGTATTATTATTGGTAAAGATATTACAACGTCATTGTTTTATTTTTAAATTTTAATTTAATTATATATTTTTTATTTAATTTAGCACTTACATTTTGTACTAGCGCACACATTTGGATAGACATAAAAAGACTAACCAGATAAATTTCCATTAAAAATGTTTCACAAATGTTTAACAGAAAAATAATTGAATTTTTTAGTCTATCGATCTATGTAAGCTATCCATCCACATTCGTTTGCCGAATTTTAGGACGCGAGAAAACTTTTATTTTGAAGTCCACGGTTTTTACTGCTTTTGCCAAAGCGTTACGTAGATACCGAGCTTCTCGATTCCAACAACGCAGTTCTTGTTTTTGTAGGTTAGCTAACTAGCTACGTAAACAGGAGCTCGAGGGGATATATTAACAAAGTTTAATTTCCATTTATTCCATCTTCGTTTTTGATAATTTGTTTTTATTTTGAGGAGAAACTCGCCTGACTGCATAACTAGCTACCTATTTTATTGATAACCAGCTAGCTAGCTCGTAAGGCTAGCTACAAAGCCATTTTATTATGGAGGACTACAACAGGCCGTCGTCGTATCTTGATGATCCCCCAAATAGCCGATTGTTTCTTGTTACCAGTAAATCCATCACCGAGGACGTAATTCGTGAACATTTTGCACCTTTCGGTGAAATTCAAGACATCTGGGTAGTAAAAGACAAACAGACGAAAGAATCGAAAGGAGTGTCGTTTGTGAAATTCGCCAAGTCTTCCCAAGCATGCACAGCCATGGAAGAGATGCACGGCAGATGCCTGGCGGAAGGAACCAAGCCCATCAAGGTGCGTACGTGTGGCAGTACGCTGCCCTGGTTTACGGCATTTTAATTTCTGGAAGCGACTTTGCAGTACCATGCTAAAGGAAGTTGGTTTTGGAGAGATTTGACGGGAAAAAATTTTTTGTAAATTTTTGGTAGATATGTAATAGAGGCCAGGATGGGTTATATACGTCACTTCTGTCGTCTCTTCTCGAACAGGTTTTCATTGCCCAGTCCAGATCTTCTGGCAGCCACAGAGACGTTGAGGATGAGGAGTTGACCAGAATCTTCGTAATGATTCCAAAAACCTTCACTGAGGACGATCTGAAAGAGACATTCAAGGTATCATTTTTACCCAAAGGCTTTAAAATGAGGTATAATTTTTGGAGGAACTGTGGGAAGGCCATTCAACATCACATAATTCATAAAAACAGAAGTGACTTGTTGAAATAATAGTAGTAACTAGTTGAAATAATATCACTATTGTTTCTTCATCTTCTCTGTATCCTATTCCCCATGATATCTCCAATGATAGACATATGGAGACATAGAGTACGCGATCATCATAAAGAATAAAACTACTGGAGAAAGTAAAGGTTTGGGCTATGTCAGATATCACAAACCCTCCCAGGCTGCCACCGCCATAGAGAACTGTGACAAAAGTAAGTCACGTGGTCATTCTTTTATTTTCTACTTCCAAGCATTAACACCACTGGTTAGTTGTATAAAGCATCTTTGATCTTTTCCATGCGTCAAGCATTCAGGGCCATACTTGCAGAACCAAGGACAAAGAACTCTTCAGCAGACACAGAGTATTTCAGCAACTCGAGATCAGACCACGCATTAAATGAGCCGGGCTTAAGTGCCTACCCTTTTGGTATGTATTAACTCCTGGACTAGTTTTTACTCATTACATTACATGCAGGATTAAGGAATATTTACCCATCGTAAGCTTAACATGTACCACATGTATAGCCTTGTATTGCCATCCTAATATAGCTGAGCTCAATTTGATTAGCTTTGCTTTTAATTGAATGTTATCTGAGCAAACTTATGGATGGATTCTGAGTTTGTTGATTTTCATTGCCAAATGCTTCTTGCTGTGGTGTGAATGCCAGGCTAAACCTGCATAACAGAAACATAAAGAAAAGCCTGCAAGTCTTAAATACTCAAGCAGATTTCAGCCTAATGTCTATCGGCCACATCTGTGGTTGTATTACAGCACACCATTGATTTCCACAAACAATATTTGTTCCCATTTGTCTTTACTTAGAAAAACAACAACAAACAGTTGTCTTGTAAAACCCTTATATTGTAAAATCCTTATAAACAGTTTAAGAAGCCTCACGGTAGCTGCCTTTGGACCCTTTTAAGTAGCTTTTATGTGTTAAAAACCTCTTTTGGTAATATAGCTAGAATTACAGTTTTATAGACCACATGTTTCAAAAGAGCTTAAACTTGCAAAGAAATGGGTAGACAGTGTAATTGGTAGAGAATTGGGCTGAACAGAAAATATAATTTTATTAGGAATGCCAATAAAGAGACATTTACACAAATGAAGCTGAAGGCTTACACCAAGGTTTCTGCATCTGTTGTGTTCTAGGAGCGGAAATGTGCAATATGGAGGTGGAAACATGATTTCGACTTAAGGGTCTAAATGTGCGGCTCAGCGAAGAGAATTTGATCCGAACTGTGTAATTTTGTTGCGGTTTATTTTAGAAAACTTTGAGGTCATTCAGTTTTGTTTTACATCTCAGACATGTGATATTAGGGAACAGGATGGCAGGTGTCTGGTTGGTTTTATTTTATTTATTTCGCTTTATTCTTTTAAATAAGGATTTAATCCAAGCAAAAGCAGTGTTAGTAATGCCAATGGCAGAGTGACGGAAGATGAGTGTGTCATGGTTCATCAGAAGCAGCGGTGATAGGCAGGTAGAAAAACCACACGCACAAAGCAGCAGAGGTGAAGTCACAATAGGCATTCAATAGAAACCATAACAACCTTTATTCATACAGAAAACAGGAAGGCCAAACCAACCTGAACATCCAAAAGACTGAAAGAAAAGAGGCTGTGAGTAGGTGACCCTGCAGTCGGCTGCTCTGCACACGTACACAGATGACGAGTGGTTGACAGAATGGACGGGGTACAAAAGCAGCTCGGTTGACTGCAGCTTAATGAGCCAGTGGAACCTCACCAGCAAAAAACCCAGCCAAAGATTGGAGAGAAGAGGCCTCTCGGCAGAAAAGAGTAGCGTGAGGAGGTGTGCGGTTCAGAGCCACCAGCCAAAACCGGTGTGAGAACATCAACCGAAACGATACACAGGCAAAAAAAAGAGTCCAGTAAAAAAGAAAGAATCCAAACTGACAGTTCTAGAAAAAATATCCAAACATGCACAGAGTAAAAGAGTCCACCACATGAACACAAAGGAGACACTAAGTCTGGTCTAGGGAGAAGCGGCAGTACAGATGCATACTGTTTTCTCAACCAAAGCTTCTCTCGTAGAGCTCAGGTGGTACTTTCAGATTTTGCTTGCTATTTGTTAAGGACGTACTCTTTTAATCTCTCGAAGAAGGTAGCTGCTAAGTTCAGGACTGCTGGGTCTGCTGCATACTGCATCGGAAAAGTAATATGAAAAGTGATAAGAAATGCGATCATCTTTTATGAACCTTGTTTTTTTATTGAAATGAACCTCCGTCGAAAGCACGTTAAGCGATGAGCACTCAGAATGTACGTCGTCCTCCA
The DNA here is from genome assembly GCF_052324685.1 of Brachyhypopomus gauderio. NCBI lineage: Eukaryota > Metazoa > Chordata > Actinopteri > Gymnotiformes > Hypopomidae > Brachyhypopomus > Brachyhypopomus gauderio. Next base: position 18,565,797 of record NC_135214.1, read on the forward strand.
GGTGCTGAGTCTACTAGCTACACGGCCGGCGATGGCTGGAACTCGGACTTGATCACCAGATGCCTGATGGTGTCGTCGCGAGCAGCGGTCACTCAGGAGCAGGTGTATGGCCTGTTTGACCTGATCCCTGGGATGGTGTACTGCGAGATGCAGAGAGACCAGTATGGGTTTAGCAAAGGTAGCGCACTACCCACAATGCAGCATGCTCAACCACTTAGTTTGACTGTTGTTGCGCAGGTGATTCATACTGCGTTTGCACTGAAGTACATTACACATTGTATATGTGGAGGAGTTTTTCAGCAAGTTGCCTTCAGTATAAAATGAGTTTGCGCCCCCTTGCCACTGTATGTTTTGTCACTGTATTTGTGCCACGGTTTTATGGCAGCAGAGACCTAACGATGCTTGTTGTCCGCAGGCCAGGCCGTGATTCGGTACAATAACCTGGGTTCAGCCGTGTACGCTAAAGAGAAGCTGAATGGCTTTGAGTACCCACCTGGAAACAGACTGTCCGTCACTTACATCGACGATGGAGAGGATCGCACCAGGTACAGAGCTCAGCCGTTGCTGCCCTACGTTTGCAATCGACATGGTCAGAATCAAACCCTTTAATACCAGGTTTTTTCTCCACTCTCAACAGCCCAGTGGGGAAGATGGCCATGCAGCTGGTGGCGGCCCAAATGATGTCTATGGTGTGGAACGGCCCCTCTGGGCCCCAGCTAATGAAAACCACCGCGGTAAGCACTACTCTTTAAAAAGCATATGGTGGAGTCCAAGAGTTAAAAACTTAGCGTGTATTATATGCAATTACATTTGCAAGCCTACGTTTTACAGTACTGGAGTAAAAAGTCCCACTTTGGAATTTATAGCCACTGCCAAGTACTGCAACAGCAAAAGCTTTCTAAAAACAGCCGCTTGGCAGGTACATACAGCTTGCTGTCGGTGTAGTCTGTATAGAACGCTGTTGTTCTGGCTGTGCTGTATTGATGGCCAGCGTGTTATTGATGACGGCGGACTGGCTGACCTGTGGTGCGTCCTGCAGGGCTACGCAGCACCGACGGTGCCCCAGAAACTACGTGTGCAGACGGACGTGGCCCTCCCTGCTCATAAGAAACTGGCTCCTCCTGACAGCGCGGTCAAAGAGAGGCTGTTTATTATCTTCAACCCCTCACCGCTGCCAGTGGACGTGCTGGAGGATGTTTTCTGGTGTGTGTGTGTGTGTGTGTGTGTGTGTGTGGGGGGGGGGGGGGGGGGGGGTAGGTGTGTGTAGTGGCTACAGAATTAAACAGCATGTTCGAATGTCTTTGAAAGGTTTCAGATGGTCAGCTTTGATCATATTCAAAGTATATTTGTAGTATAAGGATGGAGAATTTGAGCCCAGGAAACAATAATTATACAGAGGCCACAGATTTTCTTTACGAAGCCAGTCTTTATCAGCGATGTCCGCAGGGGTTTCTTGCCCTTTTAGTCTCATTTCTTCTACTTTCTCCTGCTGCACGCCAGCACCTCCAACCAGGGAGCCGTACGCTCCCTCTGAGTGTTGCGTGAGCTGCTGCCACAGCTTTTTCAGAAGCCTCGAACATGCTTCATTGAAGCACCCTCCATGGGTGCCAGTTCAGAGCTGTGTGCTGGACCATTGGCTTCCAGTGTTTGAGTGCTTAGCAGTCATCTCCTAGGCAAACCCCCGTCTTGGAACAGTAACTGTTAAACACGGCGAGCTGATTCAGCCTACTGCATCTCCATTGTTTTCCGATGTGCATTTGTTTCAGCCGTTTTGGTTCTCTGGTGGAGGTCTACCTCGTGCCGGGCCGGAACGTCGGCTACATTAAGTACGCGGACCGGAAGCACGCGAACGACGCCATGGGCGCGCTACACGGGAAGGTGGTGAACGGGGTGAAGATGAAGGTGATGTTGGCAGACCCACCAAAAGAGGAGTCCCACAAACGCCAGAGAACCTACTGACCCTTGACCTCTGAGCAAGCAAAGACACATCACCACAGGTAGGTCATGGTAAGAAGATGGAAAAGATGTATTTTATCATCTTAAAAAAACTCCTTTATGACAGCTGTTGTGTATCAGTCTTGGATTACATAATAAAACAGGACACGTAAGTATCGCTTAAAAAGAAATCCTTAGGTCTAAAACTCAGAGGCTAATTAAAAAACATTGATGTTCCCATTTATTTACAGTATTTTATGAGTGATAAAATTTGAAAGTATTCATCCATTTCCTCACATATTATGCATCTCTACTGATTATGCCACATGTAAATGATCTTTAAAAGCAAACATATTTTAGTGAGGTATAACTCTCTTCATGATGCCTTAATGCTGTTATGACCAGGCATAAGCAGGACACTCTGCTTGTCTGGTGCAGGTCTGAGATGCAAATTATTTGTGCCATCAGCTTTTTTGTCATCTATTTTCCTCGTTTGCTGAATGGAAACTCAGGAGTGGATTAAACATATCTGTGTCGTCTTAAAATTTATTTATATGTATAATTAGTATTTAACTAATTTTGATATGCACTGTCTAGCAGCATAGCCAAGACATTCCATCATAAATCTGAAGTGTCTCTGTCACTCTGGAATAAGATCCATCCTGAGTAGAAAATTAAATCAGTGTTGTTCATTTGTGAATGAAGCAACGCTGACTGCATACTAAGCTTTTCAAAGCTATGACATCACCAAAACTAGTTTGTTGCTTTTGCTGCATAGTCCATGCACATGTGCAGTAGGCCTTGCAGGAAGACGTTCTTGTGTAACTGGTTATACTGTCTTTGTTTCTGCAGAGTTGTAAGTGACATGACGCATGACCTCGACATGACCTGACGGATTTTTACGATGACACGACCTCATAACTACGGACAGTGACTACCATGTGTGTTACCGAGGTATTAAGACCGTGCTTAACCTGACAGACCACACGTAGAGTCAGAGACTATTCACTGCTGATCCCGTGTTCGGCTCTCATGTAAATGGTCTTACTATTAATAAAAAAATGTGGACACCAGCTAAATTTGCCTCTGGGTGTTTTTCACTTTGCTTTTCTGTCATTCTTAGCTGTAGCTTATTGTTGCTTCTCTGATCATAATGCCTTGATAGTAATATAAGTTGCTTTTTTTCCCCTCAGGAATATTTTTTGGTTTTCAAAGGTTATGTAAAGATTGATGGCAGGCACAACACCGATGTGCAGGAGACATGAGGTTTATATCTCCTCGCGGTGTAAAACATATATAATGGTTTTTTCCCTAGCCCCTCTGTATTATTTCCATTTATGCATTGCCTTTATATGGCGTTTGGTACAAAGTCTGTGTTAGCGGCTTTTCTAATTGGAAAAGTTTTACATGTCATATTACCACATCATTTGGTAGGTAGGTGATATATTTACTCTAATTTGCCATATATGCTACTATTATATTGGCAATGTTAACCCTCTCTCTGATCAGTTTGCTGCATCCTGTGATTAGAGTTTGTCCACACAGTGTAATGGTTTCCTTACTCGATTAGTATTAAATATATTATTACTGTAACTAAGAACGTCGGATCCATATAACAACCCATCATTATGTTCAGCGTGAGACCTGCGTTGGGACTCTGCTCTCCACAAGGTGGCAGATTGTTTAGTCAGTATAATTAAAGCTGTCTCATAATGATGTTTGATGCTTTCTGTGTGTGTGCAGCTGTAATGAAGAAAATCTTTGTATTTGCAGTTTGACAGCTTAAGAATTAGCCACGATTAAACAGAATTGACCAATTAGTTCATCTAAAATAGTCATCTATAATCACTGCGATTATGTTGCTTTCAAAAAATGTATTCAGGTTAACTTCCTAAACATTTGAACTGTTAAAAATGAAAAAGGAATCTAATTAGAATGGTTTTCCTAGTGGTACTACCAGACACATTTGTTCATTTGGAAATGGTGACTGGCTGGTTATGACGATGTTTGAAGCGTAAATGCAAAATACTTAGAATAAATAATTTGGTGAAAATAGACAGACCATATACAGGAGTCAACGTATTTATTCTTAATATAGGCTTGAAGACCTAATATATATTTTTAATGCGATGCTTTTTACACCGTTGGCATTATACGAATCATGACAAACTCCGGCTCCGTGTTTTATGTTGGACCTGTAGCGGATCCGGGGCGAACCAGTCCGGTCTTTACATCAGGCCCTGGTTACCCTTACCGCAGGGAGGAGCGTGGAGAAGCATCCGTCTAGATGCCTTCAAATTCAACCATACACAGCACTTTACCGACTTGATCGACCTCATTTGGGAAAAAACCTCTTTACTAGAATAGCAATGTTTCTCAAATGGGATAACCGGGGAAACAGCCTTTTGCTGACAGAAGAGTAAAAACAATCGGCTATAATTACAGCATCCGGAACTCACAGCATCGGTTTTATGCGCAAGAAGATGGTCAGTTCACCTAACGGTTGGTATGCAGCTCTAGTGATGCTTGACTTCCTCCAGCGCCTTTACCATCAATTTTATTCACATGACTATTTATCTAGCGCATTTTTTGGTAAATCATTTTCCTTGTGTCATTGCTTAACAACATGTGTGTTTTGTTCATTTATAATCTGATTAGTGTAAATGACATTAAATTACAGGTAGTGAATTTTCTAGACTAAGCGTTCTGTTAGCTTCATTAAAAAAATCACTATAACAAAATCTGCCGATCTGTTGCCGTAGTGAATTATCCGTGTAATCGGGAATTCACAGCGTTTGTGTTGCATTAGGCAGGTTAACTGAGGAGGGTTGTAACTGGTGACTTGTGTCCATATACCTGTCCATCTGTGTCACTTCCAACCTCTAATAATCTTACTTTAGTGTTGCAGGAGTGCCAGGTTATTGTGGATTTCTTGAACCAAATATTGACAGTCATTCATTTAGATGAAAGTGGTCCCACGGTGGGCCCTAGCAGTGCTGTGTAACATGATGAAGTTACTTCATGTAACTTCATGTAACAGCGTGGCCCCCGTGAAGTGAGCACTTCATCCTAGGAGTCCTAAACCAAGGTCAAGCACTGACATTGCAGTGTCAATCTATTGTACACTCCAACCATTCCTAACACTGCCCTTCTAACGGTCGTGGATTGAGAGAGTTTTCATTTAACTGTACGTGCAAACCATGGAGGTCAGTTTTAATATAGTTGGGAGCGAAAGTACAAAGTCTTCTGTAACATGTTTTGTCCTGTGTGTGCTGTCTCATCAAATACCAATAACAAGTGGCATTGTATTACACCAAGAACTAGAAATGCAAAAAAACTTTAGAGAGCTTAGGGTGAGATTGTACTGTTGTCCTTAGATGACTGAAACAGTAGCGTACTGTATGGTTGTGACTGAAGTAAAAACAGACAAGCTCACAAACTTACTTGACTTTGCTTACGGTTCAGCTACAGGGCGGTTTATAACTGCTTTAATTTCAGTGCAAATAATAAAATATTCTGACAAACTATTAAGCCCAATGCTACACCAGTTGGAGGGACATCACATTGTTCTAAAGTTACAGTTTATGTAAATCTGCACTCTAGCCCATGTAAGGTAAACCAGGCAACTGAGTCTGACCCTTATACATCTTTTTAATTATGTAATATAGGAGAGTGTCACCATCACCATGGACACAGACTGTTTGACCAATCACACTGCAGGTGTGGTGAGTCAGGAACACCTCTAATGGTTTACACACAACAGTGGGTGGAGTGTGGCTCCTTCCTGCATGCGCCCTGTAGGTGTATTTATCCTTATTTTGACAAATGGAGATGTCTCCTGGAACAGTTTGAATCCAGGAAGGGTTTTTTTTTACAGGCACACAGTGCGTTTCACAATGTATGGGTTCTTTAATGATTTTTCTGTTAGCAAAATCTTTCAGAAGGTAGCAGGGTGTGGTAGCCCAGTGTCATCGTGAAATCCTCAACTCATTTGACTGTGTAAGATACTTAATGCTCTTTGTCACTGCCTGTGTGTTAACGTATGTTTTAATCCAGGAATTTTTATTCTAAGGGATGTGCGTGCACGCACACACACACACACACACACACACACACACACACACACACACACACACACACTTGCAAGTCATTATGAGGCTAACTGCTCCTATAACCGTTAACAAACTTACTTGTCGATGTTCCGGTATCGGCAACCTAATTCCAACAGGTCTGAGACCAGTGTTTGTACCTGAGCTCTCAGGAGGACAAGGGTCAGGATTGTTGTTATTTATTTATGTGCAGATTTATTGCCGTTGAACCCTTAACCCCAAATGGATCAATTGATTGCCTTCACTTGATGCTCTGCATTGAAAATCAAGGTGGAAGCTTGTCTTCTCAGTTGGTCTTTATGTGGCATTGAAAGGTTCAGAAAACAGTAATTACTCTCACATGGTCTTTGTACTGGAACAATGGACGTGTATTCTCCTGAAGCATTTCCTCAGCTCTTATACCACAGAGAATGTTCACTCCTCACATTGTTGCATCCCACAACTGATTCATGAAGGGTTCCTCTTAACATTAACTGTTAGTTCTCCTGGTTGTTTTATGTAATAGGTCTATGTGGAATTCTCGTCAGCCTTCTGTGTGTTGGATTAGTACTTTTTTGTCATTTTGGTAAAATGTCAGTTGGCCAAAGTTCTTAATTTAGCCTTTGAGCACTGCTATCCGAATCACATTTTAATTAGATGCCTTCCTCTAACACCTAACTCTGACAGACAATGTCTATGAAATACTAATTTCCTGGCTCTAGTATCTTGGAAGTGTGAATAAAATGCAAACAAGGATTTAGGGATATATGGACTAAGTCTTGACTTGTAGAGGAGATCTATAGATACTGGAGTTGCTCTACTCTCCTTCTTCTGAGACTATGAAGGTAATCTGCAGGGCAAAATACTGTCTGTGTTTCAGACTCTGAAGCTGTCACACATCCTGATTAGAAGGTTTTGCTTGTAAGCAGGGCTGTATTTATGATTATCATTGATAGCTTCACAGAAGATCTCCACACAGAATGCAGATGGCGTCACTTTGTGCAGCTCATGGTAGACCATGAAGAACACTGACTTTCCTCCCTGTCTAAATGTTAATAGTTGCAAAAAGATAATTTTTTGTGCATTGACAGCATAGGGAAGCACATATGTGAATTGTGACCTGGTATGTGAGGGGAACAGAGGTGGAAAGATCTTTGCTGAGATCAGTTTCAAGGAGAGCTATAAGAAGCTTTCCTCATCTCTCAGAACATCTCTCATAGTCATTGGCAAACTGTTGCTTCTGTCTTAATACAGGCATTAGTTTTAGTGAAGGGAACCCTCCCAGAGTTATATGTGCATGATTTCACTCAGCTGATTGGCTGCTACTATGGAGGTTATGAAGTATGGTCTTGTACGTGAAGCAAACTTCACATGTTCCTCTTTCAAGGTTCTCAGAGTAATACATATTTAAAGAAGTCTGATCTGGTGTCAATTTGGTATTTGTTCCTGTTGGTTAGCCTAGGTTTAATATTTGGGTCAAATAAAATTGAACTGTGGTCAACATAGAAAAAGCAAATTCATACTAGTCCTTTTACTGACATAGGACTTTGTGTGTGTGTGTGTGTGTCTGTGTCTGTGTCTGTGTCTGTGTGTGGTAAAATGCTTTTAAAACACCATGCCTAGCTCTTTTTGACACCATGTAGGTCTAATCTCACTCAGTCCTGAAAACTAAAATTAGACAAGTGAAAAATAGCCCTTTCCCCTCTGCATCCAACTCCCCTTGTGTACTGCGTGTACTACAAAGTATGTGCGTGTGTGTGTGTGTGTGTGTGTTTCGACATGAGGACAGCAGCATTGATCCATGTCGTGGGCTCATTTTGCTGTGACATGCGATGTGCTAAAGCTTCCAGTCAGTGTGGTAGGTCTGATATTCCGTCTCATCTCTGGCCATCGGATGCTTTGTTTTGGTGCTGTGCAATCTCACGCACACTCCCGACTCTAATGGCTTATATATCAAGGTCTTCATGAGTCATCTATCTTAGTGCAGGGCGAGCACAAGAATGGGCCACATTGCTTGTCAGCTGTGTGGTCACGTGAGCACCACAGAAGCTGTCAGTGTGGTGTGACGTAGGTGGATACTTTTTAAGGACATACATTAGTAATGAGCGTTTGTGTTAATGAATTGCACACGACCGAGCTGCAAGATCTATTAATATGCAATTAGCCTAATTATGCTGCCATACTGGAACCTGACACTCACTAGAATCGCAACCTCCGCACAGGGAGAGACAAGGAAAATGCTGATTCAGAATGACATACGTGTCAACAACAGGATACATCTGTATGGGTCTTACCCTGAAGAAACGTGCTCCCTAAGCACTCCTTCGCTAGACAAACATTACAGCCAGCTACACTCGCGCGCACAGACAAAGAGTTGCATCAATAATTGAAAGCGTCCCACCAGGTCTCCGAGCTCGGAGCCAACACCCCGACCACAACGGCAGGTGAGAGCACACAGGAACAAACGTAGGATCCTGTCGTTGGGGTGCAGCGTGTGTGCGTCGTTATCTGGTTCCTCTCCGGGATTCTGCTGCTTCCCCTTTTGGTTTGCAGCTTTTCAGGCAACACCAGAGTCAAAACGTGTTTATGACACTGAAACTCACTTTGCAGGGTTTGATTGATATTGTACTAGAAGAACAATGTCCTGATTGCCATCGGTTGTCCTTACTGATGGCTGTGTGACTATGATGCAACACACGGAGTCTCCCTCTCTGGGCATAATTAGTGATCACTGATCTTAATGTTCTCCTCTAAATGCTGTGATTATAGCTTAGAGAGCACTACCACACCCATGCAACACAGTACACACATATGCATGCACATACACATATACACACAGAAAACCATCAGGGACAATATAATGAAATACAAAAATGAAATTCAGGTATGAACAAATATACTCATGCAGTGATGGCAACATGGAAAATGTCTTTCTGAAGCATGCAGAATATTGCTTCACGATTAATTGCAACATTCTGTCTCAAATTCTAATGTGCCAAACGTGATATAGCTTGTTCTGCCTTGCGAGAGCAGACCCAGCAATATCTTAAGCTGTGGCAATAACAGTGTCTGCCCTGTGGTCACTGACCATATTTTCTGGCCTTAAATTATTATTATTTTGTTTATTATAGTTATAATATAGTTATTATAATGATGATAATATTCAAGACTTTTTGACTCTGTACAAGACTCTGTACACTATGACCAACAAATCATATCATGTGATATACTGTAGGTAATTTCATATCCAGATAACAATAAAAATGATGAATCACATATTTGTACAAATTCAGAAACTGAATAGTTTATATACAATGACCACATGGAAAGACCAGTTTCTTTCAGGAAGATTGAAAAGTCAGCTAGAAAATATTGGCTTAAGCAAGCTCTTTAGCTATCAACAACCCAATATTCATTTTACTTGCAAAATATTGGATCAGGATTCTGCTTGATTTGGCAACTCTTCTGAAATATTAAAATTCAGCCAACCAGCAGGATCAACTCACCACAATATCTTGACAAGACACGCACTGGGCAAACTTGTCACCTGTTTCTTCACTACTGACTGAAAATTGTCACTGCATATTTTCAATAGTTTGGAATCTCCCTTCAAACCCCAGAACAACTAAGTCTTCTCTGCGGGGAACTACTAGGTTGTTGTACACACACACTCACACACACACACACACACACACACACACACACACACACACACACACACACACACACACACACACACACAGATAGATAAGCGATTCTCTTATATAACAGTAAGCTGTATTTTAGTAGTTTATTGAGCCAGTCAGTTAAAGCTTGTTTCCAACTACAAATCTATTTATGATGCAGATGCAACAGCAAGTGCTGGAGTGGACTGTGAATTACACTAAGTAATGATGTGAATGCCTGGAACACATTGCCATAGTCAGCTGTGTGTGTTTGTGTGTGTGTGTGTGTGTGTGTGTGTGTAGCTGCAAACCTGTCGCACTCAATTCTGAAACCCAAAAATGATTCTCCCTTTAGCAGTCGCACTTAATTAGCACAGACAGGAGCGCAACAGTGTAGTAGAGTAGAGTTGTCATCTATTGAGCAACAGGTGACCTACCATTTTCAGTGGTACCACTACTGGTTTATTTGGCAAACCTGACGTGGTTGTTTGTGTATGAGAGAGAGATGGAGAGACCTGTGTTGTGTTTCATGTAAGTGATTTGTGCCAGTTATTTCCTTTGAGACAGCCATTGAACATTTTCAGTACTGATTGTGCAACTGTATGTCGCCATGTTTGGGGGAGACTTGTCTGTAGTTTTGGGATTCTAAGGCCTGTCCCTCTGATACCTGTTCTGGGAAAGGCCCTGCAGGACAGCAGAGCAATTAGGCTGCTTACAGCTACAGGCAGTCCACAGCACAGCGGTGGAGACCTAAAATAGTCTTATAGTGTACCATACTACTGTAAAGCCACAATACATTCTTACATTGCTTGATTTTGCTTATTTTGTTTTGCAATTTTTTCCCCCATTAAGAGCCTTTAAAATCCAAAACATTATTTCCTACTGTACATATTTCTCTGTTGCAACTATTTCAACATTTCTGTCATGTGCATTCCCCCCTACACACACCTGCTGATAACCTTTACAGTGAGATATAGATATAGAGATAAAGAACCCTAAAATTGTTCTGCCTGGAGCTCTTTTAACCAGTGTGTAATAAATGAGAGCTTTTCTCCTCTGTGCAAGATGTCCTCTGGGTCTAATTAATCTGGACAGGGTCCTGCTCCTACTGCATGGCTAATCAATACCGTTACAGAGTGAAGGGCTTATAATGCATCATGCTCCTTCTCTCTCATACATGCAGACATTTCATTCTCACAACACACAACAGTGACCTAAGCTGGCTGCTCCCTGTCAGTGCACAGTTCAGACATAGCATAGCTAGGACACAGCTAAGACACAGCACAGCAAAGACACAGCACAGCTAGGACACAGCTCAGACATAGCACAGCAAGGACACAGCTCAGAGATAGCACAGCTAGGACACAGCTCAGAGATAGAACAGCTAGAACACAACTCAGACATAACACAGCTAGGACACTGCTAAGACACTGCACAGCTAGGACACAGCTAAGACACAGCACAACTATGACACAGCTCATACAAAATACAGCCTATACTCACTCACAGCTCACTTTTGTGTTGCCTTTAGCTTACTGTACATGTGTTTCAGTGTTGGTAATCTTATGCAAGAAATAACTTTATTTGGAATCACTTTCGCCATCTTCACTATTTGCACAAAGTCTTCTTTATATGCACTGACTTGTTATGCTCACCCACTCCCTTACAGTAATCATTGTCCTCATTGTCCATGTGGTTTCTAAAGTAGAGCAGGAGTTTTGATGGTACTTTTGCTAAAAATAACACCGCTGTGCCATTAGGAGGGTGGCTTGCTGTTGACTGAGGCTGTTCACACAGAACAATTTGAGGGAAAATATTAATTGCAATTTTCTGACCAATATTACTTTAGTATTATTTTCTGTAAGGTCCATATAGTTTCAAACATCTACTTAGATAAAGTTAAACTTTATGTGAAGTTCTGATCTGAAATTTCACATTTCGCTTTTTATTTTAGCGCTTTTACAAAAGCATTACAACTTCTGACATTATAGAACAATCTGGAAAGAAAGAAAGCTATAAAAAATGAGAATCTCAGTAATTGCCTTTTAACACAGACTGACTGTCAAAAAGTGAGCAGCATAACACCCAACCGTTTATATATACTTAAGGAAGAACAGAGCAACTTCTTACCTTCAGTAGCTGTCATACAAATCTTGAAGTGAATGCAGTGAAATATGTTGGCTTATTCAAGATGAAAATGTGACAAGGTGGTGGGAATTTATACTCTACTTAAAGTGCATTGATGATTAGATCTTATGATTGAAGGGACCATTTGAGGTGTTTGAGTTCATCCTGGTTGATAAAACCACTCAATTTGTTCAATACTGTGTAAGGGAGCGTTTTTATCTTTGAACATGGGAACACCATCAATGATGAAGCAGTATTTGATGCATGCTTGTTCTGCACAATGCCTTCATCTTCCTTCTACTGGTTTTTCAAACCCTAAGGAAAGCAGCATAAAAGAAAAGACTCATGGCTGATTGGACCACAGCTGATCCATAGCTCAGGGGTCCAGGTTTGGTGCTCCTGGTTAACTGCTTTGTGCTCCTGGGATTCCAGACGTCCGAGTTTTGTTGAGACAGGGTTACGGTTTTAGCATTGGTCATCTGTGCTGTGAAGTGTCTGACTGCCCTTGGTGGTGATCTTTATCTTGTTATGTGCTGGTACAGGTTGGCCATGTTTTGAATATGACTTCCCTTTGCATGTTGCTGGTAAACATGAGGGTGGGCTCAGAATTGGGATACTTATAGTGTCAAGATAGATAATAAGATAATATTGCCAGGATTGATTAATTAGGTATCTGTTCGCACTTTCCATATGTCACATGTTAAGGTAAGTCGTGCTTGACTTGCCTGTAGAATAATATTGCTTTTGTTACAGAACTGCCAAAGTGGTTCGAATAATTTTTGCATAGAGCTCAAAGGTGTTTTGCAAAATGGTTTGGCCCATTGCAGAGGCTGGCGATTGTAGTGTTTGCATACATGGGTTTCATGGTTTCATGGATCAGAGAAAACAAAGGTAAAGTTGCAGACACTGAGAGTCTTGGACAGAGACAGACTGGGCTCTTGTCTGAGAATGAGTGCACATATCCTGTCTGCTCAGCGGAGATTGGGTGAGGTGGGGGTGGGGGTGCTATACATATCTGAAATATTTCTGAGCATTTTACATCACATGGTTTATTGCTTTTTGGTAGTCAGAGGCAAATGAGGACAGATTCTGTACTTTAAGACCGTCTCAGTCTCTATTTTACTGTACTAAAACTTAAAGAAAGTAATATTTGCCTAAGCACTTTACTGCCCCACTTTGTGGCAATGGTTAATAAATTGTCCTTGTTCATTTTAACCCAATTATTATCCCTCTCTCCCCCTCCCCTCCTGCATTTTAGGTGAGGAGACGACAGTTTGCCTTCTGATTTCCTTCTGAGGTGCCTTTGGTCATGCTGTTCACTAGCTGTGAGAGCAGACCGTGAGGCGACAGAGAGAGACAGTGGGACAGAGAAAGACAAAAGAGAAAGAGAGAGAGAGACACCTGCCTTGGTCATTATGTCGCACCACCATTCGCGAGGACACCAGGGCCGTGCAGGCAGCATGGAGGAGAGGAGTGCCACGCCTATCCACAAGACCTCCACCCCCACGCACAAGAGCGCCTCCTCTTCCTCCTCATCCCAGAGGGACAGCAGACAGGTACGTCTGGTCCGAGGTGGGCCGTCTACTCCGGAGGGGAGAGAGGAGGGGAGGGAGGAGGGCACCTGTCTGAAGTGAGCTGTGAAAGTTGTTTTTACTTGGCAAAGTTCAGGATTTCAATGAAATGCGTGTTTTCATCTGCTATTGCATAATGTGGATCACTCTGGACACTTACTCTGGACACTCTGAACACACTCTGGACGTTCTTAGTCGTTTTTTAATAGCCATTCGACTTTGACTATTCCAATTCCTCGAACAGAGTAATGCAGGGGCAAGAAACTGAACATGGGGACATAGATCAGATTAGATGTCACAACAAATAGTGCAGAAGTAAAAAGTGTCCTCATTCAGAGATGTGGAAATTCCCCGCGTGTTTTACTGTTTGCGTGATATATGGCATGATCCACATTCTGTCCTGATTTTCATGATGTTAGTGATTCCTAATGCAAAACTGCCACCTGATTCTGTCCAACGATAAATGTCTCGGTAAGAAGCTGATGTGGATTGCATGATCTTTTATCTGACAATATTTGTCATCAACAATCAAGTTCTGCACAACACCCATATAACTAACTGACAAATTTATTTAAAAGCCACAGATTTTTTTGTTTCATGGTAATCTTTGCAACTGCAATATTAAGTGTTACAAAAGACAAAACTATAGACAGACAGTTTATAGACTGAGGAGGGATATAGTTTTGCTGCTTTGATAGGATTTGAAGGAAGAACTGAAGTAATCAACTTGTTGTGCTGGTCCTGTCCTGGTTAAATGTATAAATTCATCACTTTTTAATGTAACTGGCAGCGTTCAGTGTTCGTCCCAAGTGAATGTAGCATGGTGGTAAGTTGACACTGGTCCACAAATGATCGCAACAGTAACTTTATGAATAGTTAAATGCCATATCGCACCTTTTGTGTGCCGAAAACCTTCAGGTTTTGTCAGTCTGACTCACTATGACTTGAGTCATATTGTCCAGTGTATGTCCAGTATGGGAACTTCAGTTTTCTTCCTTCTGTTTGCTGATCTGTGTTTCATGCGTTGCATTTATTTGTCTATCTTGCACATTCTCAGACTGCATTTGTGGACATGTTCTCAACAAGGTGGCCAGCATGCAGAGGCCTGTTAAACACGCTGGCCGAGCAGGTTCAAAGCTGGTCTGAATACAGCAGTTTATGCACAGTCACTTGCACCACCCCCAGCATTCAGACTCTGGGCCAGTCTCAGAATAGCAACACTTGATGTCTCTCATAAACCTGCTCATTTATCGTGTGGTTAATCAGAACGAGAACCATCAGGCCCTTCTCACACACTCATTCACCCAGCGATCAAATGGATAAGACGTAGATACGCAAACACTCTCTCACCTTTTTCCGCTAAGCAATTTGTTGGACTTTCTGCCTGTGGTATTTGTCATATACTAATGTTAGGGCTACAGATCGTATTCATTAAAATTCCTGTAGTAGATATGATATGATACAACGAACGTTTGTCTTATTTTGTCTTATTTTGGTCTTTTCTTTGCCGTCTTCCGTCTGTCATCATGTTGCATGTGTGGAATCATACGTCTGTTCTTTGTCTAAGCTATTCCATTCACTCATTGCATTTTTTGGGTACAACATTTGTGTCTATTCTAATTCTATTAATAACTTTGTGAATCACTTCTAGCTGGCATGTGGCTGGATGTAAAAGCTGTGTGTGGGTTCATTGTAAAGCGACCCCGGTACCTCCAGAGACGCTGTTTAAATATGACTAACTTCATTCATTTCACGTGGACACTAAAGGGTTAAAGGCACGTGCTTCGTCTGGATTTGTGTGTGTGTGTGTGTGTGTGCGTGCGTGCGTGTGTGTGTGTGTGTGTGTGTGTGTGTGTGTGCGTGCGTGCGTGCGTGCGTGCGTGCGTGCGTGCGTGCGTGTGTGTGTGTGTGTGTGTGTGTGTGTGTGTGTGTGTGTGTGCGTGCGTGCGTGCGTGCGTGCGTGCGTGCGTGCGTGCGTGTGTGTGTGTGTGTGTGCGTGCGTGTGTGCGTGCGTGCGTGTGTGCACCTCGCAGCTCTCGGATGTGAGCGCGTGTAAAATGCATGAGAGGAAAAGAGAGTTTGACCGCTAGCATGTCCATGAGGAGGGAACAGGAAGGAAACGCACCCTCGCTCCTTCTCCCAGTCTCCATCTTCTCTCCTCCACCTTTTCTCTCCTGCATTCTTTATTTCTCAAATTCTCCCTGGTGTGTCTTTTGGTGGTCTTGTCTCCCTCTCTTTCTGTCTCTCTGTCTGTCTTTCTTTTTCTCTCCATTTCCGTCTCCCCCTGTGTCCGTGTCCTTCAGTGTCATTTATGGAGACTGGTAGACGTGAGACTCGAGTGAGAGAGAAAACGAGCCCCTTGTAAATATGCTGATCTGCTGTGCACACTTGGAATGAACAGAACAGAACTGATTCCCATGGAGAAGCTCCCCACTGGTGCCCTGAAATGGTGAATGAATAGTAATTATTTAACATGCCCATGTTACAAAATGAGAAATGTGCCTGTGTTACAGTGTGTGTGTATGTGCGTGCGTGAGAGATTTAATGGGACCACACGCTGTCAGATCAAAGGTGTATGATGGCTGCGGTATTGCAGTCAGAGAGTTTCCCACGTCTCCCGGCTGTGGGGGAAGTCCTGGTTCTCGTAGTCGCAGGGGGAGCCCTCCCGCTCACCAAGCTACCTCGCACACTACAGTCTGACACAAGAGTGCAAAATGGAGGGGAAGCCGCCATTCTCTCTGCGTCTGCCACAGTCTGCTGTCTGGATTGGCGGTGATGGTTCGTCAGTCCCCCAGCCGTCAGGCATAAATATTGTGGCACAAGAACACCTGCCACAATATTTATTCCCTTCGTTTGCACATTCGCTCCACGTTTCCCTGTCAAATGAGATTTATCTAACAGCACTAGACTACAATGATTTTCCCATTAGTGACACATAGACAGGCCCTCGCAGGGCTTAAGGCTTCTGTCGTGCCAGGGTTGCAATGCAACTGCAGTGCAATGCAAACTGCTCAGTAGCACCAAAAATGGTGAAAAAAATCCAAACGGTTGGCACACAGCCAGAGCTGGAGCTGGCTCCTTCCTCCTCCGTACCGTGAGAACTGGGTTGTGATTTTGCTTTTGAGCATGTGGTCAAGTCCCAGCAGATGGGAAAGATGGCAGAGCGTAGTGATGAACAGGCTCTGTGCTGGTGAGTGTCCTTGTAAATTAGGATCCCACCTCAGTAACGGACCTGCTGAACCTTGGAGCTACAAAAGGCAAGTGGTCTGGGCCAACAGGACAGCAAGTCGTGTATGTGGGCCTGTGTGAGAGAGAGAGACAGGTCAGTGGTGTATGAGGGCCTGTGTGTGAGAGAGAGACAGGTCAGTGGTGTATGAGGGCCTGTGTGTGAGAGAGAGACAGGTCAGTGGTGTATGAGGGCCTGTGTGTGAGAGAGAAACAGGTCAGTGGTGTATGAGGGCCTGTGTGTGTGAGAGAGAGACAGGTCAGTGGTGTATGAGGGCCTGTGTGTGTGAGAGAGACAGGTCAGTGGTGTATGAGGGCCTGTGTGTGTGAGAGAGACAGGTCAGTGGTGTATGAGGGCCTGTGTGTGAGAGAGAGACAGGTCAGTGGTGTATGAGGGCCTGTGTGTGAGAGAGAGACAGGTCAGTGGTGTATGAGGGCCTGTGTGTGAGAGAGAGACAGGTGAGTGGTGTATGAGGGCCTGTGTGTGTGAGAGATACAGGTCAGTGGTGTATGAGGGCCTGTGTGTGTGAGAGAGACAGGTCAGTGGTGTATGAGGGCCTGTGTGTGAGAGAGAGAGACAGGTCAGTGGTGTATGAGGGCCTGTGTGTGAGAGAGAGACAGGTCAGTGGTGTATGAGGGCCTGTGTGTGAGAGAGAGACAGGTCAGTGGTGTATGAGGGCCTGTGTGTGAGAGAGAGACAGGTCAGTGGTGTATGAGGGCCTGTGTGTGTGAGAGATACAGGTCAGTGGTGTATGAGGGCCTGTGTGTGTGAGAGAGACAGGTCAGTGGTGTATGAGGGCCTGTGTGTGAGAGAGAGAGACAGGTCAGTGGTGTATGAGGGCCTGTGTGTGAGAGAGAGACAGGTCAGTGGTGTATGAGGGCCTGTGTGTGAGAGAGAGACAGGTCAGTGGTGTATGAGGGCCTGTGTGTGAGAGAGAGACAGGTCAGTGGTGTATGAGGGCCTGTGTGTGAGAGAGAGACAGGTCAGTGGTGTATGAGGGCCTGTGTGTGAGAGAGAGACAGGTCAGTGGTGTATGAGGGCCTGTGTGTGTGAGAGAGACAGGTCATTGGTGTATGAGGGCCTGTGTGTGTGAGAGAGACAGGTCATTGGTGTATGAGGGCCTGTGTGTGTGAGAGAGACAGGTCATTGGTGTATGAGGGCCTGTGTGTGTGAGAGGCCACCACTCTTCCCTCTTGTGTTATGGGAAGTACTGAAAGGCAGTTCCCAGCATCATCACTGAGTGATGAATTTTTTATTTGGCTTCCTGCCATGCACTGTGTGTATATGTCCAGACACACACACACACACACACAACCTTATGAGGAGTGTGAATAGTCTGCTGTATTGGAGCATGGCTCTTCCCCATGTAGCACTAAGAGAACCAGGTGGAGTTGGTGTGGTGGTAGAACACAGCAGAGCCAGGTGGAGATGGTGTGGTGGTAGAACACAGCAGAGCCAGGTGGAGATGGTGTGGTGGTAGAACACAGCAGAGCCAGGTGGAGATGGTGTGGTGGTAGAACACAGCAGAGCCAGGTGGAGATGGTGTGGTGGTAGAACACAGCAGAGCCAGGTGGAGATGGTGTGGTGGTAGAACACAGCAGAGCCAGGTGGAGATGGTGTGGTGGTAGAACACAGCAGAACCAGGTGGAGATGGTGTGGTGGTAGAACACAGCAGAACCAGGTGGAGATGGTGTGGTGGTAGAACACAGCAGAGCCAGGTGGAGATGGTGTGGTGGTAGAACACAGCAGAACCAGGTGGAGATGGTGTGGTGGTAGAACACAGCAGAGCCAGGTGGAGATGGTGTGGTGGTTGATTCTGTGGAAATGATGCTGTGGCGTTTGTATTTATAGATTCCATTTTCTCTTAAAGATTCCCCAAGGAACATTTGTCCTTTCTCTGGGCTTCACATGTGCACCTGTGATGTTGATTCATTGCTGTGTGTGTGTGTGTGTGTGTGTGTGTGTGTGTGTGTGTGTGTGTGTGTGTGTGTGTGTGTGTGTGTGTGTGTGTGTGAATGAACCTCAAGAGAGTCTTATGCTTTGTGTACGTAGTTTACAGATGTAAGCATGAATGCTGTAGAACATTTTCTAATGGAATATTAATCGTGCCATTACTGCACTGTTGTGAAAACCCTTTGAAAGCCTCGTGAGAGCTGTGAATGAAACCATACCAAACTTGACTTACACCACATAACCTCGTCGTCTAGGAGCGAGTGACACAGGTGGACCGCGAACAGCAGCAACAACAACAAAAACACTCACTTGCCTAACGAACCCTTGTCATCATGCATACAAAGAGAGACACCTGTCCTTTAGCTAATGTGTATACACAGAGCTTACTATAGTGTGGATGTGTGAAGGGACATCCTGCTTACATCTGCCGTTGGGGGAGAAAGAACAGGAAGGTGGATGACAAAAATGTGTGAATCCTTCCCAACAAACCTGCTATCCATTACAAAAAACACCTGGTAGAGCATGAAATTATTCACTAAACAGTCTCCAGACCTCGGAGCGAACACCAAAAACGCTCCCCTCCCCCCAAAGCGACTCCAAGGTGGGTCCTTTTTGTACCCCAGGGCGCAGTCCTCGTCAGGAAGCAGAGCGTCTGGCTGAAAGACACAAGGGCACGGCCGGACCTCACGGATGACACAGTTGCTTCCGACATCGACCTAATTGAGGCAGGTTAATGAACAAGAGACACTGACAAAGGACATCATGTGTCTCTCTGGTCTGGCACGGGATGCTTTGGAGGGGACGATCCCAATAGCGTTTCAGGCGCTGAGCGTCCAGGGCTTGCGTGTCGCAGTGGATGCGTTATAAAAGCCTGTGGTGATGTTTATGGTGTGCAGGGCAGTTCAGGTTCCCTCTACCTGAACGCTTTGCACCACGCCATGCTTTAGAACAGGGTGACAGAGTGCCTTCAGATAAGCTAATATGTTGCTCTGGAGTGCACTGATATTCAAAGTGCAATTTGATCGTGTTATCTGCTGATTCTGATGCCGATACCTGTGTTTTGGATGTGTTACCTAAGCGTGTAACCTAATATTTGACTAAAATTAAGTCAATGAGCTGAGACCTTTTAGCTGTGACATTAAACATTTGGCCCTCTTGTTTCAGGTATAAATGGTCATGGAACAGGCCATCTGTCCATACCCTGAAGTATGCCTCCACATAAGCGGCGTAAACCAATTCATGCATTTATCATCACTAAATATCTTAATCTCATTACTATATACTGGAATGATACTAGTATGACAAGCATTTCTAATTATGCCATCATAACGAAACAGCCTTAGACTGGATCCTCTTGAATGATGTTCCTTTAATGGGTTTTGTGCTGGTTAATGGCTTAGATGTGGTTTACTAGAATGAATGTATGATGTTTCAGTGTGTAATGCAGCCCATGGACCACTGAACTTCTTAGTAATTGCTTGGACTCTATGTTGGAGACCAGTGATTAGGGACTTATTGGCAAATTAAGAGCTTGAAAGGAATGACCTTAGCTTATTCCTGGGAGAATTGTGTGGCATTAAAGCCTGCTGACATCCTAGCAAACAACCTTTTGTTTCACTTGTTTGACATGCAGTAGAAATGTGACTCTTTGCCATAATGGGCTGACTTAGACGTCCTCTCCCGGGATGTTAATGATGTTCAAGGCGAACTGAACGTCTAGAGCAGGAGTATTCCTCCATACTGAACGTTTAGAGCAGGAGTATACCTCCACACTGAACGTCTAGAGCAGGAGTTTTCCTCCACACTGAACGTCTAGAGCAGGAGTGTTCCTCCACACTGAACATCTAGAGCAGGAGTGTTCCTCCACACTGAACGTCTAGAGCAGGAGTGTTCCTCCACACTGAACATCTAGAGCAGGAGTGTTCCTCCACACTGAACATCTAGAGCAGGAGTGTTCCTCCACACTGAACGTCTAGAGCAGGAGTGTTCCTCCACACTGAACGTCTAGAGCAGGAGTGTTCCTCCACACTGAACGTCTAGAGCAGGAGTGTTCCTCCACACTGAATGTCTAGAGCAGGTATCACCAAATGGCGGACCACGGTCCGGATCCGGACCCGAACGCCGTCCTGTCCGGACCCAATCACATTCCTGATTAACTGGATACGGACCCAAATGCCAAAAAATTTTTAACGGGAGACTATATTTTAAACCGGAGAATTTATTTTTAGACGAGTGTTACGTTCACCACCCATTTGAGTGTTACGTTCGCCCCCGCTCAACAACTTTCGTTCGCCACCGCGGACCCGGACCTAAGGTCTGAGCTATCTGCCAAAAATGGACCGCGGAAAGATTTAATTGATTACCCCTGGTCTAGAGCATGAGTATACCTCCACACTGAACGTCTAGAGCAGGAGTATACCTCCACACTGAATGTCTAGAGCATGAGTATACCTCCACACTGAATGTCTAGAGGAGATGTATTCCTCCACACTGAACGTCTAGAGCAGGAGTGTTCCTCCACACTGAACATCTAGAGCAGGAGTATACCTCCACACTGAACATCAGGAGTATTCCTCCGCACCTGGACCCCAATTTCCAGCTCCTGGATTTTGTGATCACTGCATGTTAATTGAACAGTTGACCACTTTGTCTAGAAACCTGATTTTAGGTGAACCTGTTTTTAGGTGAACCTGTTCTTCACCCATGTTCTTTGATGTACATGTACATTTAGTGACTACAAAATCCAGGATGACGCTTTTTTGCGCTCACCGTCCATAGTTTAAATTTGTGTTAAATCTGTGAAAGTTATTTAGGTTTTATTCTTAAACAGGGCTGCCAGTATCTGAAAGTCTTGAAGAACTGAAATGCTATTACTAACATAATGGCAGGATTGTCTGTTCATTTAGAAAGTCTGTATCTTCACTCAGCTCCCTTGGCTACATTAGGAAGATTAGGAAACATTAGGAAAACACAGCAATGACAAACAGTTGCAATAGTGACATATTGCATTAACCACTGAAGCAGTTATGTGGCAACAGGATGACAGGGTGTCTTGTTTCTTATTCCATGGGTTAGTAAGCAAACCTACAGCTTCAACCATTATATCCTCCTTCCCTGTCTGTCTATCCCTCTTTCTCTTTCTCTCTGCACTGCTCTGACTGGCTGAGTCTTTTGTATTCGAGTCCCATATGTTGTGTGTCCATGTTGGAGTGTGATAACCTTATCTTATAACATGGTCTCCTCTGTGACCTGTGGTCATTTTGCCCGGTAACGTTTTTTTGATCGAGGCAACTGTCAGCTTCTTATTGCATAGCAGTTTTGCCTCATATTTGAGTTTGTGTGAGCGTCCACGAGAGTGTGTAAAACATTTCAGGGTTTTGATTTTACTGTGATTCCCTCTCCTCCACACAAAATCAGTTCTATGTAGTAGGTGCACAGCGTAGGAAGAGAGCTGAAGAGACACAGAGGCACAGGTAGCTAACGGTGGCGATGCAGATGTGTGGAGGAGAGAACCGTGACTGCTGAAACAGGAAGAATGACCATCTCTTCATGTACACACTCTCAGTCTTGATCTGTGATGTCCCTCTGTGTTAGGGCTCAATCGCATCCCTTTCTATTACTCTCTTCACCCTCTCACTCCCTGTCATGGCCGGACAACATATTGTTTGGTTATCGCAATATTGTCCTTTGCAATTCTAATGCTGCAGAAGACTGCAAAATGCAAATGAGGCCTTTAGCAAATCATCATTTTTTATTGTGTGCTCTGAGCATCTGAACCATCGCAGCCATTCCAGATGAATGTTGTGTGTTGTGATGACTCACAGCCTACATGCGATTACATGATTGCTCAAACATAATGTAGGCTTGACAAATTGAGTTCCAAGTGTTTGAGGGTAAATGTATTGCGAGGGATAGCACTATCACAAAGAGTAGCAACATAAAGGAAACGTAAGATATTCTTCAGCCGAGTAGCCGGTTGAACACGAGTTAAGTTTTTTGCGTAATATTCATTTCTTGCTTTCTGGAGGAGGCAGACAACTGGGAGATCATCGAAGGGTTAAAAATCGGCCAGACGAATGTCCAGAAACCTGATAAACACGAAGGATTTATGCTAAAGAAGAGAAAATGGCCACTGAAAGGTTGGCACAAGGTAAGAGCCACTAAGCAGACCATGTCATCTGAACAGCTGAATTAATACTGTAACAACTACATTAACATTGTAACAGCTACATTAACACTGAAACAGCTGAATACACATTGGAACAGCTGTAATGACTACATGGACACTGAGAGACCTATACTGTAACACCTACACTCACACTGCTACTGTCATTCCATGACAGCTACACTCATACTGTAATAGCTTCACTCATGTTCCTGAAGTATACTGTGTAATCACACACACTGCTTCCACCAAACAATGAGCATATAAGCAGTTAACCACGTCACTTTAGCCAAAAGCTGCACTTGAGGCCACCACAGAAGTACATTACAGTCTTTTGGGGAGATATAAAAAACAAATTTCTACTTACTGTCTCTTATTTACGTCTTCATTTCCAGGAATGGGTTTGTTATTTTTAAGAGAGATTATGTCCTTTGTGGAGCGGGGAGGTTAAAATGTATGCTCTTCTGCAACTGCAATTGCAAAGAAGAAAACTATTCAAAATACTTAACATTTCAGTGACCTTTTTTGATGATTGACTAAAAAGTATGAAGTATAAAAAGTGGTCCAAATTCACTGTGGTTGTCCATGGAAATGTCCATGCTGGTATATGGACTAATGTGAAAATTATTTTATTTTGTTGACTAGCATTTATTATTCCTAACCTAGTAGGAATTAGCTATCCAGAATTCAGAAAGTCTGAGTCAAAGAATTCTGAATTTGAGTAGGGTTCCTTTTTGACTGATGTCTGCCAGTGTTACATTTGCAATCCACTGGTTTTATTAAGCCTTTGTAACCTTTTCTGTTTTAATGCAGCGTTTCTTTGTGCTGGACAATGGAATCTTGAAATACTCCAAGTCCCCCATCGATGTAAGTACAGAATGACAGTGTAGTGAGTGTAGAGTGTTTTTATTGTTCACTCTAAGCTAGCATTTATAATTAGAGGTGTCAATTCCAGGTTCATAGATTAAAAGTCCTCACCAGGATTTTGCTCAAGCTTGCTAGATTTTCTAATTAGCAATCCAGGTAAAATTAGTGGAATCAACACAATCCAGGAAGCCTGAGCAAAATCCTGGTGAGGATTTTTAATCTATGAACCTGGAATTGACACCTCTATTTATAATAGAAGTCAAACTTAACAGCTGGTGTTTAACCACAGTGATAAGGGGACAGAGTCATTATGTGACGTGGGGGGCGAATGCAGGAAGTCGAGACGAGCACACAATTCAAATCAACGTTTATTTAAATTAGCTGCACTGTTACTGCATAGCTTGCGCAAGTTGCACGTAGAACACACAAAACAGACAAAGGCTCAACGTGAGGGACACGATGAACCACACCCAAAGGAAGTACATATATGGACAAGAATAGACACAGACTCCACATACACATGACCAAAAGGAGGGACTAGAGGTATAAATAAATGGTATAGGTGTTTTCATTTGAGGTATTAATTTACCAAAAACAGTTTCACTTCTCTCATGTTAGGAAATCGCTATTATATTGCTAATGTTTTGCAATATTAGGAAATACTGGTAATTAACTCTTTTTTTGTTATTTACATAAACAAATGTAATATAGTATATTGTATTCATTGACCCCACTGACATGAAGATGTAAGATAAGTAAACAGGGTCTATTTTTTTCCCTGTGTCAGATTCAGAAAGGAAAACTCCATGGCAGTATAGATGTGGGTCTTTCTGTCATGTCCATAAAGAAGAGAGCTCGGCGCATAGACCTGGACACAGAGGAACACATCTACCACCTCAAGGTGAAAAGCCCAGAGAAGTTCATATGTAAATATGGCTGAATAAGCCCCCCCCCTCTCTCTCTCTCTCTCTCTGTTTCTGTGTGTCTTATAGTGCTGTTGTTTTAGTGTGTGCTTGGGTTTGTTTGCAGTAATGCAGCAATCAGCAAGCTAGACAGACAGATGCTGATGACACGTGTTGTCTGTCTCCTCACTGTCCTCTGTGCGTTTGTATGTGTGTGTGTGTGTGTGTGTGTGTGTGTGTGTGTGTGTGTGTGTGTGTGTGTGTGTGTGTGTGTGCGTGCAGGTGAAGTCCCCGGAAGTGTTCGATGCTTGGGTGTGCAAGTTGCGTCACCACCGTCTGTACAGGCAGAACGAGATTGTGCGTTCACCTCGGGACGCAAGCTTCCGGTCCTTTCCGCCTCCCACCAGTGTGGACTCACCTCAGACAAATCCATCTTCTGCGCACGAAACCAAGGTGAATGTTTGCTCTCACGTGGTTTCGCTCACTCTCAGCCCCCACTGCGTCCCTTTCTCTTCTCCACGGGGGTGTGCGGAGCTGACAGATACAGCAGGGGTGGCCTTTGGGACGCACACAACGTTCCTCTTATGACTCATCACGCTGGCTCTTCTGTTCAGCTGCACTGTTCTGCCTCTGAGACATGGTTCCTGCACAGCAGTTTGGCTACAGAATTTTGTTCTTTTCTTAAGTGTCCTTGTTCATTTTACACAAAAATTAACTGACATTAACTGACATGTTCCCTGCTGATCGGATGAGATTTGCTATTTTTAATGTGATGGAGTTCTAGCCATGTTTCAGGACGGGAGTGTGGCGGTGATTACCCGTTAGGCAGCCTTGACCTCCCTGTTACCCCGCTTTGACCTCTGAACTCGTCAGACCAACACTTCTTCATGTTCCCTCTCTCACTTGTACTTCTTAACAGTGAATGTGCTTGGGAAGAGCTGCGGAAAGCAAGTGCACTTGTGAATATGCTCGTGTTCTTACTCACACTCGTGTAGCTCTTCTTGGCAGCTAGCATGTAGCATATGTGGTCCTCTTATGTTGTAAGTCAAATATAAGAATATTTGCATCTGGGCCATAATTATGTTTGCTTGCCTGTGTGTGTGTGTGCGTGTGTGTGTGTGTGTGTGTTTCACTCTCAGCTGCAGGCCAAGCCCAGCTCCCTGCCCTGGCAGCCCCCCCCTCCCTGCCCCAGCAGCCTGCCCCCCTCCTACAGTAATGGGCAGAGCAAAGTCGTAGCGTGGCTCCAGGAGTCTGAAGAAATGGACAAGTGTGCAGAGGGTAAAACATGTACACACACACAAGTGTGCAGAGGGTAAAACATGTACACACACACACACACACACACACACACACACACACACACACACACACACACACACACACACACACACACACACACACACACACAGCCACATACTGGGGAGCAGAACATTTTGAATATGTCTATAAAACAGTCCTGTGGCACTGTGGGTGGGTGTTTTTCAGAACTTGCCCATTGTCAGTCCAGTCTGATGGAGTTAAGTCGGTTGCTGCAGAGTCTGGAGATCTTGCAGCGAACACAGTCAGCACCGAGCTTCACAGATATGCAGGTAATACCCATAAATGCGTGAAATGCAATGACACACACACGGTCAAAAGGAAATGTGATATTGTGCAGATGTAGCCCTG
Source organism: Brachyhypopomus gauderio (assembly GCF_052324685.1). Lineage (NCBI taxonomy): Eukaryota > Metazoa > Chordata > Actinopteri > Gymnotiformes > Hypopomidae > Brachyhypopomus > Brachyhypopomus gauderio. Next base: position 18,591,964 of record NC_135214.1, read on the forward strand.
AGCAGTAAATTTAATGGATTATTTTATTGAAATGCTAGGTGAAAATACAGACGTGAGAGAGTATGTGTGTGCACGGGTGTGTTTGTGTGTGTGTGTGTGTGTGTGTGTGTGTGTGTGTGTGTGTGTGTGTGTGTGTGTGTGTGTGTGTATTGGAAGCATTTTGTGGAAATCCCTCGTATCCAGTCCCACAGAGCAGTGTTGCTCTTCCAGCCATTTATACACACCTTCAGAAACTCTTTGTTTATAATTATGCAATCACATACTTAATCTTCTCACTTCTAACTCGACATTCATTACATCCCATTAAAAAGGGATTTAATTTAAAGGAACATCACAACCCACAGTATGCCAGTGTCTGGTTGTATACGTACTCTTTATGAGAGTATGTTCTCGTCATCATACATTACTTTCATATCATGCATATCATTACACATCATAGTCTCATCCATTTTTATGTTTTTATACCTTTCCATATTACATAATAACCACAGATTTACACCCAATTGGACCTAACATGATACAAATGTATAGTTAGTTGCTGATTTACGTAGCATAAAGGAAACGAATGATGACTGCATTTTAAAAGCATGCTGTTCTATTTTGGAACGAGCACTTCAGATGAAGCCCGCAGAATTGGAGTGTTTGGCAGTGTCCGTGCGCTCCGGAGATCTCTCCTGTAGAGCCAACACTCCATTCCGCTGTAATTCCCACACTGCCTGAACGTGTAGCCCTGGCCTACAGAGCCACTGCTTTCCTGGGTTTGTGATAATTGGGCATCTACTCACTTCCGTCACATGGATGAGCAGACAGCAAGCACACATGTAACAGAGATGACATCACCACAAAGGCATCAGAAAAAGAACATCAGAAGAACATCAGAAAAACACGTGTAAACACATAACAAGTATAAGAAGTTCAGAAACTTTGATGCTTAAATGCTTTATTCTTTGGCTCATATATCATTAATAACCCCCGGGTGTATGCAGGATATATTCTCGCTTAAAAGAATTAAAAGCAGACTCCTGTGAGTTCATTAAACTGAAATGCCTAATTCACAGTGTATTGTAATATGCAACAGGTCATTTCCATTTCATGTTAGCTAACATGACCGCTAACACAAATCACCGCAAATTCTATATTTCATTGTTTTTTTTTTTTTTAGAGCTTTGGGTTGTACTGCTTTGTAATATTAACCCACGATCATCTCCTCCATGTGTGTGTGTGTGTGTGTGTGTGTGTGTGCATGTGTGTGCATGTGTGTGTGCGTGTGTGTGTGTGTGTGTGTGTGGGTATGATGTGGGTGTGTGCGCACACGTGCGTGTATGACTGATTGCATGCTTGTGTAATTTAGAGTAACTGTTTAGATTTATCAAAGAAAGACAAGAGAGTCAGCAGAAGATGGAGAACAAAAAGTGTCAGCAAAGACGCAAAAGCGCACCTGCAGGTACCACGACTCCCTCCACCCCAGTCCTGAATCTTTCATTTGGGAGCAGTCGCAGTCTTTCTACCCTTTTTTCTTTGAGAACGACTTCATAATTTCTGAAAATGACACCGCGCGCACGAGTCGGCGCTTCACGTGGTACTAGCAGCCATGCAGCAGGTCACGGCATTTCACTTCCGTGCTGAAGGAGCTTGTCCCATTGTTGTTACTGCTGTGAAAGAGAAAGGGGTTTATTTTCCTTTCTTTATTTAACGTCAGCTCTCTCTCTTTTTCCTCAGTTACACACACACACACACACACACGGAGACCTCAACATCAGTAGGAGTTGGGCCTGCAGATGTCCCCTGTCACATTACAGCCAACGCACTCACACTTGTCCCCCTGCACCCTTGTCCCCTTGCACCCTTGTCTGTTTCACTACATCACAGCTGTCTTTAACCTTATGAGCTGCATCTAAGACTTGATTCTTTCTCAAGAACCAAGACAATTGTTAGCTTCTGTGTTCTTGCTAACTTGTTGGCTGAATGCCATTTTCAAGTCCTCATTAGATTTTCTCATAAAGCTACTTTGAAGAATGTTTGTTGGTAAAAGTGTACATGAATAAAATGTAACTTAATTTAAATTAACATATAACCTATAACAGAAACCTATAAGTGTTTCATAATATGCACGCCAAAGTGTGGTTGAACCAAACAGTATGTGATATTTCATGGCCCAGTGGTAGGCCAGGTTGAAGTGGTGTAGGGGCTTAAATGTGTGTTGCTTCGCCTTTTTACCCACCCCCAGGTCCACACACTGCCACAGTCACGCAGCAATAAAGTGAGTACCACCCTCACCATGTTTATAGTCTCCCGTTCTGTCAGTGCAAGACATCAACTCCCCTGCAATCTGCAGCACTTTCAAATATTTCTTCACAAACTCCTGAAGCAATTTCATATCGTTCCAACTTACCCCAAAGGTCTCTGTGGTGAGAAGCTGAATCCTTACCAGAGCCGTGTCCTTAGTTTAGAAATGTTAATGAAAGAATGTCATCAGACACTATGTTAGAAATAGACGTTTAGAGTCATCGGTCACTTTCTGACCACAGAACTACTTTTTGCTCAGTATTGTAGGATCCACTCAACCCAACAGTACCCGAGTTTATTAGGCCTATATACCGCACAAAAAATAGATGACTTCTGCTACTGTTTCTAGCTCTGCAACACGTTTCTGTGCATTTCTACAGTGTCAGTATGTCTTAAAAATGATCAGAAAGCAAATAAGCAAGTATTTGAGATTACTTAACAATGCGGCGTGGTTTTAGGCAGGTGTGTGTACTGTTTGGTAGGTGGTGCCTCCCGTACATGTTAGCTGCAGTAACCTCATAGCAGTTGAGTGCAAACCAAACAAATTAAAAAAGGTTTGGGCAACCAAACACGTCTTGCCTGGTCATCTGAGAATGTGTATTTTTCACCAAACCCTCCCTGTTATACCGATAAAAATGGAAGTCACTCTTAATACGAACATTTGACAAGCTAAAATAAGCCTAAATTAAAACCTAAATGTCTTTATATAATATTTAGTACTACCTGGTATTTTATAACATTTAGTTCTACCCAAGGCTTTGTGGTATAATTTAACCTGTTCTAAAAAAAAAAAAAAATAGCAGTCTTCAGATATGAGCTTCACCTCATTTGGTCGTTTGTGTTAGAACGTTAAAGTTTAGGTGTTCTGCCATTTCTTCTCTTGAGTAAGTGGCCACCCGGAGACAGAGGACGGAGGGACAGTCATGGCTCCAGGGCTTTTCTCAACCACAAAGGACAGGGGTGCATGTGTTGGGTGTTCTGTTCCAACTCTGACTGCATTGTGTTATTCACAGTACTACAATCTTCATCAAACCAAGCTAGTATTAGCGCTGGTCTTCATCAGACAAAGCTAGTGTTGGTGCTCACTGGTTGTCAGTGAGTGTCAACAGAGGCATTAATATGAATGAGCTGTATTAATAGGGCTACGTTTAGTGGCCTCTTATCGCTAGTCTGTGTGAGCTTTTCTCAGGCCTGGAGTCTGCATTAGTACTGTGAATAACTCATAGGACTGGTTCCCCAAACATGGATTAAGCCTAATGTTGGCCTAACTTACAGTGCCAGTTGGGGAAGTGCCACTGCCACTATTTAATCTAGTTTTAAGATTAATCTAAGTTTGGGAAACAGGTTGTTCTTGTATTAATGAAGGGGAGATAATGCTCCATCTTGATTACAGGTTATTTGGGTAAAATTACAAGTATGGTTTGTTTATATGGATATATGGATAAGTGAAAACACAAGCTTGCTTAACTCAAAAGATTTATGATTGTTTTCAACCTCTGTCTCAAGATGACGTTTCAGCCCCGCATGCATCTGTGGTTCTGCTGTTCTCGGTTATCCAGGAAAGGACAATTGACATGCTTCCCACTAATGTGTGTGTGTGTGTGTGTGTGTGTGTGTGTGTGTGTGTGTGTGTGTGTTCTGCAGGTACCTCTGAGTGCCAGTCTGTCTCCAGTACGACTCCATTCCTCCAACCCCAATCTGTGTGCAGAGCTTGCCGATTACCAGACCCCCACCACCCGCCTGACGGACGGCGTTGAGAGTGCCAGCGATTACATCAAACTGCAGGAGGACTTCTGCGTCATCGCTCAGAAAGGTAAGCCAGCCACGTGAGATGACCTCATTTGTACATTTATCTCACTGAGTGCAATATGTCACTGGTAATGTGACCTTTCTCTAAATGATTTGAATATTTTTCTCTCTTATAGTGCATTCACTGTTGAAGTCTGCCTTTAACACGGTGGCCATCGAAAAGGAGAAGATCAAGCAGGTGCTGTCGGAGCACGAGCAGTCCAGCCAATCAGTTCAGATCGTGACCCTGCGGCGCTCCCTATCACAGGTCCAGCCTGACCGCCGCCCTCTGACAACCATGGACCTGTTAGAACCCTTAAAGTGAAGCTTTACAATGTGATCCTATGAAATTAACATAAAGGCAGCTTCACATTAAATGACAACCGTGACAAAAGTGAAAAGACATTGTTCGCCGTGAACTTCCTGTGTAATTACTTTGGTGTGATAATGGTTTAATAATAGATTAATGAATGAGATCGTTTTTAGATGACAGAGTAAGAGGAGATTATTCTCCAAAAGCCCTGTTTTTTCTTTGTGTGCATAATTGCAAATAAGATTATGTGTTACTGGGATTAGTAAGAGATAGAGTGCCACGAAACACATTTGTCAGTACTTAAGCAGAGAAACATACAGCATAATATCTAGTAATTCCTTTTCTAAGCTACAAATGTCAAAATAACACTAACATTTATTTTGTCCTTGAGATACTTCACCTACATTATCTTACTGTTCATTTTCAGATAAGAACATTTAAAGGCGCTTTAAAGTTGTGTTTCTGGATGAATGAGTGTGGTCATGTTTAATCTGTGTTGGAGTTTACTCAGTCACTCAATCCCTGATCAGATGTGTCGATTTCAGCACAAGGGCATGAAATATGCAGGACATTTTCATATCTTCCCTCACTGAGAGGTAGCGAACCCATCATGACATGGGATCACTCCGAACGTTGCTCTGAACAACACTGAACACTGCTCTCAACATTACTCTCAGCTTCACAGAACCTGGCTCTGAACATTACTGAACCTAGCTTTGAACATGACTGAACCTGGCTCTGAACATTACTGAACCTAGCTGCGAACATTACTGAACCTAGCTCTGAACATTACTGAACCTAACTGAACATTACTGAACCTAGCTCAGAACATTACTGAACCTAGCTCTGAACATCACTGAAACTGACTGAACATCACTGAACCTGACTGAACATTACTGAACCTAGCTCTGAACATTACTGAACCTGACTGAACATTACTGAACCTAGCTCTGAACATCACTGAACCTGACTGAACATCACTGAACCTGACTGAACATTACTGAACCTGGCTCTGAACGCTGATAACCAAGTTGTGTTGCGATGTGTGTTTAGGCCCTCTCCCAGAATGCCGAGCTGAAGACACGACTGAATCGCATTCACTCAGAGTCTGTGCTGTCAGAGCAGGTGGTCAGCGTCAACATCATTGGCAGTCCTGACGAGGTAAGTGTAATATGAGGCTACCAACCACATGATGAGGTCCTGAATAAATGAATGAATGAATGAAATGTGCACCTATATAGCTTCTTTCAACATGCCCAAGGTCGCTTTACAATTAGCACAGTCACAACCTTTTACATTTTACACACCGGCAAGAAGCGGCAGCCGTTTGCACCAATACTATTCTCCACTGGAAGCCTCAGGCACAGGAAGGGGAGATGACAACACTCAGGACACAGAACCATCTACCACTGGACATGCACACACCCAGACAACAGCTTTTATTAGTCATGGAGAGACACACAGTCATTGCACACCTGCACAGACTTAAGCTCACTTAAGTCTGTGTGTTACCTACAATCCATCTCTTGGCACCCTCCTGCTGGTCACTAATTCAGATGTTTTGATTGAAGACAGAAGTCATACTGGATTATATCCTTCTGCTTTAGGCCAGAATTGAGGCTTTTGTGAATGTGTGTGTGTGGCGTGCTGGTGTGTGGCAGGCAGGTGACCCGATCCACGTGGGGATCCCCCTCACGCAGCAGGCCTCCAACGAGAGCAGGCTCTCCATGTCCGAATCGGTCTCCGAGTTCTTCGATGCTCAGGAAGTGCTGCTGTCAGCCAGCTCTTCGGAGAACGAGGTTAGTGGATTGGTTGGCTGAGCCAATGACATCACCAATGGGTGGAGATTGATTGTGTCATTGCGAATGTCAAGCGGGTGTTGGCATCTTTGTGTACTGAAAGGAGAAACATATTACTTATATGTGTAAAGTTGTTGGGGGGCTGTTTACTTTGGAGGGCTTTAATGATCTCTGAGTGGCAAATGTGTGTGTTTGTGTGTGTGTGGGAGAGTAATGTATGTTTACGCTGTGTGTTCTGCTGTGGTAATGTATTGCTATGTAAGTGCTCAGGCTCCATTGATTAGGTCAGTGTATCAGGAGATGTGAAATGCTGCATTGGGTGACTGTGAACTGCAGAGCCTCAGATCAACACAGTCAGTGCACGCACAAACGCACACACTGCCAAAGTACAGGCGGTTAGTCAGCACTGCGGGAATGGGCCGAGCGGGGCACACAGTAAAGGTGTAAAGCACTCTCCCTCCTCCCTCCTCCGCAATCGCTCTCCTTTTCTCTTTTCTCCCTCCTCTCTCCCTCCCTATCATTTTCTCTCTCTCCTTTTGTCTCCCCCCAGGCTTCTGATGACGAGTCCTACGTCAGTGATGTCAGTGATAACATTTCGGAGGACAACGCCAGCGTCACGGATAACATTTCCCGGCAAAGTAAGCTGTGCTATTCTCTCGTCTCTCTTTTTGTTCTCTCTCTCTCTCTCTCTCTCTCTCTCTTTCTCTCTCTCTCTCTCTCTCTTTCTCTCTCTCTTACTGTCTCTGACTTCCTGTCCTCCTGGGTCCAGGGTACTCATGTCCATTAGAGAAGGTTACTAATGTGATGGAAGGGCAAGTAGCATTTGCTACTTTCCCTCATTAACACACACACACACACACACACACACACACACACACACACACACACACACACACACACACACACACACAAACACACACAACTATAACCGCTTAAAAATCCAAGCTCCACAAAATGGCTATTCCTAAAGCCAACACAATCTAGAAACGGAACCTGGCACATGAAACCTGTATTACTCCATTTCTCTTAATAATTCCCTCTTTATTACCCTAATCACTGTGTGGTTATTACTTTAATCACTTGGTAGACCTGCACACATCAGCCAAATTTATTTGGCATTATTACATTATGACGTGATAGGTGTTATACTGTAATAATGTGATGGGCGTTATTACATTATGACGTGATGGGCGTTATGTTGTAATGATGTGATGGGCGTTATGCTGTAATGGCGTGATGGGCGTTATTACGTTATGACGTGATGGGCGTTATGTTGTAATGATGTGATGGGTGTTATGCTGTAATGACGTGATGGGCGTTATACTGTAATGACGTGTGGGCATTATGCTGTAATCATGTGTGGGCGTTATGCTGTAATAACGTGTGTGCGTTATGCTGTAATGACGTGTGGGCGTTATACTGTAATGACGTGATGGACGTTATGCTGTAATGACGTGTGGGCGTTATTACGTTATGATGTGATGGGCGTTATGCTGTAATGATGTGTTGGGTGTTATTAGGTTATGAAGTGATGGGCATTATGCTGTAATGACGTGTGGGCGTTATGCTGTAATAACGGGGTGGGCGTTATTACGTTATGACGTGATGGGCGTTATGCTGTAATGATGTGTGGGTGTTATTACGTTATGACGTGATGGGCGTTATGCTGTAATGACGTGTGGGTATTATTACATTATGACGTGATGGGCTTTATGCTGTAATGACGTGATGGTGTTATGCTGTAATTACGTGTGAGCGTTATTACGTTATGACGTGATGGGCGTTATGCTGTAATGACGTGTGGGTGTTATTACATTATGACGTGATGGGCTTTATGCTGTAATGACATGATGGGCGTTATGCTGTAATTACGTGTGGGCGTTATTTCGTTATGACGTGATGGGCGTTATGCTGTAATGACGTGATGGGCGTTATGTTGTAATGACGTGATGGGCGTTATGCTGTAATGATGTGTAGGCATTATTACGTTATGACGTGATGGGCGTTATACTGTAATGACATGATGGGCGTTATGCTGTAATGACGTGTGGGCGTTATTACGTTATGACGTGATCGGCGTTATGCTTTAATGATGTTATGGGCGTTATTACGTTATGACGTGATGGGCATTATTCTGTAATGATGTGATGGGCGTTATGCTGTAATGACATGATGGGCATTATTACGTTATGACGTGATGGGCGTTATCCTGTAATGATGTGATGGGCGTTATTACGTTATGACGTGATGGCCGTTATGCTGTAATGACATGATGGGCGTTATGCTGTAATGACGTGTGGGTGTTATTACATTATGACGTGATGGGCTTTATTCTGTAATGACATGATGGCGTTATGCTGTAATGACGTGTGGGCGTTATACTGTAATGACGTGATGGACGTTATGCTGTAATGACGTGTGGGCGTTATTACGTTATGATGTGATGGGCGTTATGCTGTAATGATGTGTTGGGTGTTATTAGGTTATGAAGTGATGGGCATTATGCTGTAATGACGTGTGGGCGTTATGCTGTAATAACGGGGTGGGCGTTATTACGTTATGACGTGATGGGCGTTATGCTGTAATGATGTGTGGGTGTTATTACGTTATGACGTGATGGGCGTTATGCTGTAATGACGTGTGGGTATTATTACATTATGACGTGATGGGCTTTATGCTGTAATGACGTGATGGTGTTATGCTGTAATTACGTGTGAGCGTTATTACGTTATGACGTGATGGGCGTTATGCTGTAATGACGTGTGGGTGTTATTACATTATGACGTGATGGGCTTTATGCTGTAATGACATGATGGGCGTTATGCTGTAATTACGTGTGGGCGTTATTTCATTATGACGTGATGGGCGTTATGCTGTAATGACGTGATGGGCGTTATGTTGTAATGACGTGATGGGCGTTATGCTGTAATGATGTGTAGGCATTATTACGTTATGACGTGATGGGCGTTATACTGTAATGACATGATGGGCGTTATACTGTAATGACGTGTGGGCGTTATTACGTTATGACATGATGGGCGTTATGCTTTAATGATGTTATGGGCGTTATTACGTTATGACGTGATGGGCATTATTCTGTAATGACGTGATGGGCGTTATGCTGTAATGACGTGTGGGCGTTATTACGTTATGATGTGATGGGCGTTATGCTGTAATGACATGATGGGCATTATTACGTTATAACGTGATGGGCGTTATGCTGTAATGATGTGATGGGCTTTATTACATTATGACGTGATGGGCGTTATCCTGTAATGACGTGATGGGCGTTATGCTGTAATGATGTGATGGGCGTTATGCTGTAATGATGTGATGGGCGTTATGCTGTAATGACATGATGGGCATTATACTGTAATGACATGTGGGCGTTATTACGTTATGATGTGATGGGCGTTATTACGTTATGACGTGATGGCCCTTATGCTGTAATGACATGATGGGCGTTATGCTGTAATGACTTGTGGGTGTTATTACATTATGATGTGATGGGCGTTATGCTGTAATGATGTGTTGGGTGTTATTAGGTTATGAAGTGATGGGCATTATGCTGTAATGACGTGTGGGCGTTATGCTGTAATAACGGGGTGGGCGTTATTACGTTATGACGTGATGGGCGTTATGCTGTAATGATGTGTGGGTGTTATTACGTTATGACGTGATGGGCGTTATGCTGTAATGACGTGTGGGTATTATTACATTATGACGTGATGGGCTTTATGCTGTAATGACGTGATGGTGTTATGCTGTAATTACGTGTGGGCGTTATTACGTTATGACGTGATGGGCGTTATGCTGTAATGACGTGTGGGTGTTATTACATTATGACGTGATGGGCTTTATGGTGTAATGACATGATGGCGTTATGCTGTAATTACGTGTGGGCGTTATTTCGTTATGACGTGATGGGCGTTATGCTGTAATGACGTGATGGGCGTTATGTTGTAATGACGTGATGGGCGTTATGCTGTAATGATGTGTAGGCATTATTACGTTATGACGTGATGGGCGTTATACTGTAATGACGTGATGGGCGTTATGCTGTAATGACGTGTGGGCGTTATTACGTTATGACGTGATGGGTGTTATACTGTAATGACATGATGGGCTTTATTACGTTATGATGTATGGGCATTATTACGTTATGACGTGATGGGCGTTATGCTGTAGTGACGTGATGGGCATTATTACGTTATGATGTGATGGGCGTTATTATGTTATGACGTAATGGGCATTATGCTGTAATGACATGATGGGCGTTATGCTGTAATGACTTGTGGGTGTTATTACATTATGATGTGATGGGCGTTATGCTGTAATGATGTGTTGGGTGTTATTAGGTTATGAAGTGATGGGCATTATGCTGTAATGACGTGTGGGCGTTATGCTGTAATAACGGGGTGGGCGTTATTACGTTATGACGTGATGGGCGTTATGCTGTAATGATGTGTGGGTGTTATTACGTTATGACGTGATGGGCGTTATGCTGTAATGACGTGTGGGTATTATTACATTATGACGTGATGGGCTTTATGCTGTAATGACGTGATGGTGTTATGCTGTAATTACGTGTGGGCGTTATTACGTTATGACGTGATGGGCGTTATGCTGTAATGACGTGTGGGTGTTATTACATTATGACGTGATGGGCTTTATGGTGTAATGACATGATGGCGTTATGCTGTAATTACGTGTGGGCGTTATTTCGTTATGACGTGATGGGCGTTATGCTGTAATGACGTGATGGGCGTTATGTTGTAATGACGTGATGGGCGTTATGCTGTAATGATGTGTAGGCATTATTACGTTATGACGTGATGGGCGTTATACTGTAATGACATGATGGGCGTTATGCTGTAATGACGTGTGGGCGTTATTACGTTATGACGTGATCGGCGTTATGCTTTAATGATGTTATGGGCGTTATTACGTTATGACGTGATGGGCATTATTCTGTAATGATGTGATGGGCGTTATGCTGTAATGACATGATGGGCATTATTACGTTATGACGTGATGGGCGTTATCCTGTAATGATGTGATGGGCGTTATTACGTTATGACGTGATGGCCGTTATGCTGTAATGACATGATGGGCGTTATGCTGTAATGACGTGTGGGTGTTATTACATTATGACGTGATGGGCTTTATTCTGTAATGACATGATGGCGTTATGCTGTAATGACGTGTGGGCGTTATACTGTAATGACGTGATGGACGTTATGCTGTAATGACGTGTGGGCGTTATTACGTTATGATGTGATGGGCGTTATGCTGTAATGATGTGTTGGGTGTTATTAGGTTATGAAGTGATGGGCATTATGCTGTAATGACGTGTGGGCGTTATGCTGTAATAACGGGGTGGGCGTTATTACGTTATGACGTGATGGGCGTTATGCTGTAATGATGTGTGGGTGTTATTACGTTATGACGTGATGGGCGTTATGCTGTAATGACGTGTGGGTATTATTACATTATGACGTGATGGGCTTTATGCTGTAATGACGTGATGGTGTTATGCTGTAATTACGTGTGAGCGTTATTACGTTATGACGTGATGGGCGTTATGCTGTAATGACGTGTGGGTGTTATTACATTATGACGTGATGGGCTTTATGCTGTAATGACATGATGGGCGTTATGCTGTAATTACGTGTGGGCGTTATTTCATTATGACGTGATGGGCGTTATGCTGTAATGACGTGATGGGCGTTATGTTGTAATGACGTGATGGGCGTTATGCTGTAATGATGTGTAGGCATTATTACGTTATGACGTGATGGGCGTTATACTGTAATGACATGATGGGCGTTATACTGTAATGACGTGTGGGCGTTATTACGTTATGACATGATGGGCGTTATGCTTTAATGATGTTATGGGCGTTATTACGTTATGACGTGATGGGCATTATTCTGTAATGACGTGATGGGCGTTATGCTGTAATGACGTGTGGGCGTTATTACGTTATGATGTGATGGGCGTTATGCTGTAATGACATGATGGGCATAATTACGTTATAACGTGATAGGCGTTATGCTGTAATGATGTGATGGGCTTTATTACATTATGACGTGATGGGCGTTATCCTGTAATGACGTGATGGGCGTTATGCTGTAATGATGTGATGGGCGTTATGCTGTAATGACATGATGGGCATTATACTGTAATGACATGTGGGCGTTATTACGTTATGATGTGATGGGCGTTATTACGTTATGACGTGATGGCCCTTATGCTGTAATGACATGATGGGCGTTATGCTGTAATGACTTGTGGGTGTTATTACATTATGATGTGATGGGCGTTATGCTGTAATGATGTGTTGGGTGTTATTAGGTTATGAAGTGATGGGCATTATGCTGTAATGACGTGTGGGCGTTATGCTGTAATAACGGGGTGGGCGTTATTACGTTATGACGTGATGGGCGTTATGCTGTAATGATGTGTGGGTGTTATTACGTTATGACGTGATGGGCGTTATGCTGTAATGACGTGTGGGTATTATTACATTATGACGTGATGGGCTTTATGCTGTAATGACGTGATGGTGTTATGCTGTAATTACGTGTGGGCGTTATTACGTTATGACGTGATGGGCGTTATGCTGTAATGACGTGTGGGTGTTATTACATTATGACGTGATGGGCTTTATGGTGTAATGACATGATGGCGTTATGCTGTAATTACGTGTGGGCGTTATTTCGTTATGACGTGATGGGCGTTATGCTGTAATGACGTGATGGGCGTTATGTTGTAATGACGTGATGGGCGTTATGCTGTAATGATGTGTAGGCATTATTACGTTATGACGTGATGGGCGTTATACTGTAATGACGTGATGGGCGTTATGCTGTAATGACGTGTGGGCGTTATTACGTTATGACGTGATGGGTGTTATACTGTAATGACATGATGGGCTTTATTACGTTATGATGTATGGGCATTATTACGTTATGACGTGATGGGCGTTATGCTGTAGTGACGTGATGGGCATTATTACGTTATGATGTGATGGGCGTTATTATGTTATGACGTAATGGGCATTATGCTGTAATGACATGATGGGCGTTATGCTGTAATGACTTGTGGGTGTTATTACATTATGATGTGATGGGCGTTATGCTGTAATGATGTGTTGGGTGTTATTAGGTTATGAAGTGATGGGCATTATGCTGTAATGACGTGTGGGCGTTATGCTGTAATAACGGGGTGGGCGTTATTACGTTATGACGTGATGGGCGTTATGCTGTAATGATGTGTGGGTGTTATTACGTTATGACGTGATGGGCGTTATGCTGTAATGACGTGTGGGTATTATTACATTATGACGTGATGGGCTTTATGCTGTAATGACGTGATGGTGTTATGCTGTAATTACGTGTGGGCGTTATTACGTTATGACGTGATGGGCGTTATGCTGTAATGACGTGTGGGTGTTATTACATTATGACGTGATGGGCTTTATGGTGTAATGACATGATGGCGTTATGCTGTAATGACGTGATGGGCGTTATGTTGTAATGACGTGATGGGCGTTATGCTGTAATGATGTGTAGGCATTATTACGTTATGACGTGATGGGCGTTATACTGTAATGACGTGATGGGCGTTATGCTGTAATGACGTGTGGGCGTTATTACGTTATGACGTGATGGGTGTTATACTGTAATGACATGATGGGCTTTATTACGTTATGATGTATGGGCATTATTACGTTATGACGTGATGGGCGTTATGCTGTAGTGACGTGATGGGCATTATTATGTTATGATGTGATGGGCGTTATTATGTTATGACGTAATGGGCATTATGCTGTAATGATGTGATGGGCGTTTTTACATTATGATGTGATGGGCGTTATGCTGTAATGA